>NC_045451.1:42356958-42528807 GCF_002776525.5 Piliocolobus tephrosceles
CAGTTGGTCTGCACCCTCCCTGGGCGCCGGCTGCATTTTCGCGCGCGTGGGAAGAGTTGGTGGTGAAGAACCCGGAAGTGCACCATCTTGCCTCGGTTCGTCCAAACAGGTAACACCAACGTTTCTTTCATACCTGAATCTGGTTCTGGCACTTGTTCTGTCTCTTCAAACTGTGTTTTTTGCCTTTGAGTATGTTTCATAATTATTTGTTGGAAGCTGGACATCATGTATGGTAAAAGGAACTGCAGAAAATAGGTCTTTAGTGATGAAGTTACTGAGGTATGAGGTATGGGGAAGCAACCTAGAGTCCTCTGACTAGATGTTAGTCTTTTAGTGAGCCTGTACCCCTGGGCTGTGAACTTTGTGAATGCTTCTCAGTTTTTTTGTTTGTGTGTGTTGGTTTGGGTTCTTTTCTCACCCCTAGGTGGGGCTGAATATCTAAAGGGGGTTGGATTTATATATTTCCCTTCTCCCAGGTGAGTTAGGCTCTGATAAAACCCCAATAGGTTAAGCTCTGGTAAATAATTACTCTTGCGAACAGGTCTTATTAAGAATGAAATGCTGTGACTTATTTCAAAATGATTACATTTGCCCTTCTGCAGAAAGAACAAGGGGCTTTTTCTCCAATCTTGTCTGTGAGAACTAGCAGAGCTTCTAGAGATAAAACTCACAAAGTGGGCTTTCCTCACTAAGATTGCCCCCTTTCCTCCCGTTTCTGTATCTGGGACTTTCAAACTCTCACACTTGTCTACACTGAGCCTGCAGCAATTTGTCAATTACAATTTAGATTTTTCTACCCTAGTACTGGTTCCTGTGAAGGGTTCTGATTTGGGGTTACTGCTTTCATAAGTTGTGATTCACTGTATCTGTCTGTCTCTCCATTTTGGGAGCAGCAGTTTGCTCTGTGACCTCAATTCTCTGATAGATCTGAGAAGGCTGTTGGTTTTAACTTTGTTCAGCGTTTTACTTGTTTTTAGGAAAGAGTGAAAGCTTCCAAGCTCTTTACATACTGGACCAGAAACTAGAAGTACAGTATTTTCTTTCAGATATCATGTTGGTTTGGTACTACAAATCCTCCAGTATTCCTACATTACTTTACCTAATATAATAATCATTACCGTTATTGGAGCACTATTCCTATACGGGATTAGATCTTGATGGTTAACTCTCTTATAGAACTGAACTGGGGTCTACTTCTCCAGCACAGTGATACCAGATGTCCACACTGAGGCTTTTGCAGTGACAGAAAGGAAGGCATTAAGTTACAGGGTGCCAACCAAGCAGGAGCAGGCAGCTGTTGTTTAAATCCTGACCTCTCTGATGGCCTGCAGGCAAAAGTTTTTAAAGACTGAGGTCAAATTCAGGAGAGAAAATTGTAAGTCAACACACAGCTGTTACACATTGGTTTTGGCCTAAGGACTGGATATCTTGAAGCAGGGACTTACAGGTTGTCAGTGGATTCAAAGGTTTTCTGATTTGCAATTGGTTAAGGAAGAGAGGCTTTGCTTAAAAATGTGGATTCAGCAGAAGAAAAAAAAATGTTGACTGGCTCTGGGGTGTGATTCTCTCCAAGCCCCACCGGAAGAAATTTAGAACAAAGAACAATGGTCAGAGTTCAGTCTTCAGTTCCTCCTTATCGGAGGTCTGCGTGCCAGCAGATCTGGATATATTTGGTGGGGTCCTTGGTGGGGAAATCCAGTTTCTGAAAGATAACTCAGAGACATATGTTTAGATATCATCTTTAGTTTCAATAGGAAAACTAAACATCTCTGGACCCTACTCCTTGGCTATTGTTTTAGGTATTACTTTCTTGCGTAACAAGTTATTTATGTACTTTTCATGGCTAGCTTCCCTTGAAGAAACTCAAGATTTTATTTTATTTCCATGCCTGGGAAAGTTGGGGGCATGCAGATCCCCAAAAAGGGACTCCCTGTTCCATCTCATAAGGTTATGTATGGATTTTTATACGTCAGCCCAGCTACGGCAAACTTAAATATCTGCTGGGTCAAGGCAGAGCTAAACTGGCCAAGGCAGATCTGGGAGAACCCTGGCACTCATGTTCTTGTCTAAAGATGGCGGTGCTACTCAGCCCCAGAAGCTGTTGCTATGAAGAAAGGCAGGCCAACTCCTGCTAGATTGTCAGACTTTTCAACAAAAGCTACAGCTATAGATATGTTTTTTTTTGTGTGTTAAATTTCTAAATTAGCAAATGGTGTCAGCTACTTCAAAGACATTTTAATTGATCAAAACAAAACATGCCTGCAGGCTATAGTGATTTGGTGGGTTCCCTGTTGTGGAGCCTCTGCATTATGGCAAAAAATGTAGGTGCTTTACCCAGTTTTGCAGTTACCTATGCTATGGGAGTAAATATTCTTTAGAGACTAATATATTACTCCGTGTTGAAAATAGTTAAATCAGTCATCCTTTACGCTTAAGCACAGTACTTAAGAACAAGTCATGTTTATCTGTTCACCAACTCACACTGACAAAGAACCATGCCGTTAGATCATTGTGCACTAGCCAGTTGCTCCTTCTGTGTGGATCAGCAAATACTTGCTGAAAAGTCTTCTGAAGCAATAACTGTGCTGTGTTCAGCTGATTTAAGATGAGGAATAAAATACAGTCTTTTATTAAATACTTTACGTATATCCATACAGTGATATGCTCTACAGCTGTAAAAAATAATGAGAACATGCTCTATATCTTGATATGGAACAATTCCAAGATAAAATATCAGATTAAAAATAAAGTGCAGGACAGTATACTGAAATTTGCCTTGAAAGGGGATATATATGTGTCTGTGTCTGTGTGGGTGTTTACGGATCTAAAATGTCAAAGAACACATGGTGGCCGGGCGCGGTGGCTCAAGCCTGTAATCCCAGCACTTTGGGAAGCCAAGACAGGCAGATCACGAGGTCAGGAGATCGAGACCATCCTGGCTAACACGGTGAAACCCCGTCTCTACTAAAAAATACAAAAAACTAGCCGGGCGAGGTGGCAGGCGCTTGTAGTCCCAGCTACTCGGGAGGCTGAGGCAGGAGAATGACATAAACCCGGGAGGCGGAGCTTGCAGTGAGCTGATATCCGGCCACTGCACTCCAGCTTGGGCGACAGAGCGAAACTCTGTCTCAAAAAAAAAAACAAAAAAAAAAGAACACATGGTAATTGATAAAACTAGTTGCCCTAGGAGGGGAATTAGGAGGAAAACAGCATAGAAAGAAAACTTTTACCCCTAGGTTAAGTTTGCTATATGCCAATTATGCTAATAAAATGGCAAACATAAAATATCCTTTAAGAAAATATCTATCAGTGGGTTCTTACAGCCATTGACTAAGTTAGATTTCATGGAGGCAGACACAGAAAGATACATTGGCATCACTTCCACCCCCCACCACCCAAACAAACTCATACATTTTAAAAAGTTAATAAATAAGTAGAAAATTAACACTATGCAAATATATTTCAGAAGCAAAGCTCTCCATGGCCCAGGCAGCTTTTGTTTGCAAGAAACCAGCATTGTAAACTGTGAAACAAATCCCAAATTGAATTTTCTTGGTCCCCAAAACATATTCTGGCTGCCCTGCTGATGAGAGACCTGGGGAGCCACAGCAGAAATCTCTTAGTTATTCATAAATTCTCTCCCTTAAAAAAAGTTGTTGTTGTTGTTGTTTTAAACACAAGAGTAGAGATGAACTCCAGAGCTCAGAAACCATTTTCATGCAAAAACAGGCAGCTCAGTATACAAATAAAGACCTAGCTAGAAACCCTGAACAGAGCAACATAAATACTCACATCTGGTATAAATAAATAACAAGATACATTGTTTTACGATTAATGCCCAGCTCATGAATAAGTACACACAATGGAGCTAGAAATATTTAATTTCGTGTTGTAGAACATAATTAGAAATTATTAAACAGAGTCAGAACACAGAAGAGACTTCTCAAAATGCACAGGCGCCGGGTACAGCCTGGGTGTGTTTGGAACCAGTTTTGTCCAATATCAGATTGTTTCGCTTTTTAAAGACAAACAAGAAAAGCTACAACCTTAGTGTTTCATTAAATAGTTCATGAGAGTCATTCACTCTCCGTTTTTTCCCACTCCCTTCTGGGAGTTTAATGCACTGTGATAAGATAAATATCTGCCTTTTAATGATGATCACACCCTATTAAAACGTCTCGCCCTGTTACCGATAATGCATGAGATTATGAAAGATGGAAAAAAGTAAAAGTCTCATTTTCTCCTCCCTGCTGATGCCATTTGTTTACCTTTAGCATTCCCCTAGCTTACACAATGAAACAACAGCGGCTAATTTTATTACATTTCTGTTTATTCTACTTTGATTTCTCCCACAGATGAAATCCCTGCCAGCTTTTTTATTTTCTTCTTAGATCAAGAGTCCCAATTTTGTTTCATAAAACGTAACTGGACTTATCACTACAGCTTGCTTTAATCAAATAGGATAGAATCGGGTAAAACAAGGACAAATTGCCAGGGTTCATTAAGATAGCACCGAATGACCAATCTGGAAGTGTGGAGAGGGGATGCAGATCAAACCCACCACAGCTCCTAGACACATATAATTGCATGTGGCCACCAATATGCATGGATACCATGGTTCAAAGAATCGGGGGAGTGATTTTCTTCTGATTTTAATGTCTAAAGACTGTTCTGAATCAGAAGAGTGGGAAATTTATTCAGACTTGGTTTTTAAGGTTTAGGAGTAAATAAGTCAAGAACAAAGGTCAAAAGAAGAGCAAGTACAAAGAGTGCTATGATGCGATAAAACAGGACCCAAATGGTGTGATTCTTGGCTTTGTATGGCATGTTACAGAAAGCAAAGGAAGGGCTTTTGTCCTCAGTGAGTATTGTCCCTTGCTCTGACTCTCTGTCTGAGTAACCTTTCTAGCTGATTTACTCCTTCCTAGAGACCAAAATGATAAAAATACTGAATCTCTTCTTTCTGGCCTTTTCCTCCATTCCCCTGCCAGCAACTTAACTCTTATTTGTTTGGAAAATTAGCCATTTAACAGGGTATTGCCTTTACCAGCTATTTGTTCTGCTGACCTATGGTGGAAGCTGGAATTGGTACGGCAATTGTGCTTCTCTAACAGGTCTGTTATTGCATTATTCCTTTATGGGGGCTTCGACATAATTACACCAAATGTTGTTATAAATCCCACCGGAAGCCACCTCTCGGCTGACGTCTAGAGGACACTTTCAGTGTATATCTCCCTCATCTGCCATTAGCACGCCTCCATGTTCTTCCTAGTATATTAGAGGGCACACTGAACAGAAACAAGGACTACATAATCCAAACGGAGAGCTGAATGATTTGACAAGAAGCCAACCAGCACTTAGAGGAAAACTAACTACCATCAAAACACCTCCTTCACAACAAAGGTTGAATCATAACCTTATTCCCCCAGCATATGAATTAGAAGAACAATTGTCTGATTATGATTAAAAAAAGAGCATTACATTTTATGTTCCACCATAATTGGTATTTATGACAATTTATGTAAACAGTAATGAAGCCTATGTGATTTTTGCGGGGAAATTGCATTATGACACCAATGATCGTTACTGTTAATTTTCCTGAAGATGATGGCAATCAGCAGGCATAGTTTCATTGTAAATAGGTTAATTTAAAATTCAAACACTGCTGCTCTTTCAAAATGAGTTCACATTTGATTTCTGAAAGCTTTGGCCCAGTCTTCTTCCATGTCAAGATAAAAATGCATAGATGATGTGTATCAATGTATAAAACCTTGTTCTTCTGCGTTATGTGGGAATAAGCATGTATGTGATATATATGCAAATGTGTGTCTTACATACTACATATCTTTTTAATTGTTTCCCTGTTTTTGTGCTATGGAAATAAGTTTCAAAAACGTATTACTAATGTAATCACAAAATATGGTTATCACAAACTAATTTGCTATGTATTAAATAGTATAAGTGAAGAGTGACATGTCAGCATTTTCTGTTATTTCTATTGTGTATTGAAAATTGCCAAATCAAACTTTTAACAAGAAATTAAAACATAAAATGGTCTTTCTTTATTGACCTTGGGCTCCTAGCTAGTTTTGAGTTAAATTGTTGTTCTACCAGTACATATTTTGGACAGTTCAGCTAATTTTTTTTTTATTTTAATATATATGCTTCTTACATGTAGATCAGTTTCTGCCAATTTGTCCAAGCAAAGTGAAAGGGTCTAATTTTCATCTTTGGACATTTGAAGAAAAGGGTAATTAATATTCTTGAATACACACACATTTGTGTGTCAATATATATATGTGTATATATTTAAATAATGAATGTCATAACAATAAGATATTTGGAATTTTAAGGAAAAACAAGAAAAATTTTAAATGCTGACCAGTGTCTACTTACTTTAAGCAGTATTTGAGTAATTATAACATATTTTCACATTTTTGTAACTATAATATATGAAAGTTGTACTAATATATGCTACTAATTCTTCTCAAAAGTAAAATAATATAGACTATGAGTGTGAATCATTGAGATAAATGTTATTGACAATAAAAATTAACATGCATATAAATAGTTCTCTTTCTTTCTCACTCTCTATCTTTTTCTCTTTGAAACCAGTTTCTTGGTGGCCAATCAACTGCTCAGAGTATGTTATTCTAATGAGAAAAAATGTAGGTATTATTGTTCAAAACGTATCATAATTTGACTATATTATTTCTACTAGTTTGATCCTGAAAATTTTATTATTTTGGAAGAACTTGTGTGACTATGCCTATCTGTATATGTGGTACTTTTAATTAAAATGCCATTTTCACAAAAACATGTTCAGTTTGTTTCACCCTGGAACACTTATTTGAAGAAATAGGGATTAGAAAACAAATATTAGGTATCTAAACACCTGAAAAGCTGGAATAAATCTAATATGATTTCTAACATGAATATTATGAAATAGTATGAAATCTAATAAGCTTTCAAAAACTTAGATATGTATACCCTGAAATCGTATTGCTTTGTATTGATTATAATTTTTGAAAATCAATAATTATATGTAAAAGTATATTTACTTGTGGAAAATATCCATATACCTATATATGAAGTAATACACTATATAATCTCAAGCAGGTACTTCTGTTTCCCTCAAGAGAGGGAATACAGGCTGTTGAAGAGGTTGTTCAAGTGTTTTCTACATTTTTCTTGCAATATTCATTTGTAACTTTTTTTTTATTCAAATAACTGTTGTTAGTGGACTAGTTCTAGCCAGCTCTAATGCTGTAAAGGGGAAATATGGAAGAAAATCCAAAAATTAAGAAAATCATGTATATTTATTAAATGTTCTGAGAATTAGCAGAAGGCTCAGTTGAATTGCCTCCTTTAGCAGGTATTTCTTCCATAGGAGTTTACATTAGAATTACTGCTCTGAAATATAATCAGAGTGATATAGGTTTGCTACTTAAAACATTTTTTTTTCCTTTTTACTATTTTTAATCGGCAATTCTCTGCTATGAGTCTAAGTTCCTGTTCAGTTCCTGGGTGATCACATTTATTGTTTTTCCATTTCCCTACACACAGAATAATTCCTAAATCCAGACAGATTCCTTAGTCAGAGAGAATGAATTACTTAATACAAACCCTTTCTCATACTTTAAAAAAAGAATCAATACAAGGAAACAAACTAAAACATATATTCTGTTACTGAGAATTCAGTAGTGTTGAGTCTGTATTTTCATATGAAAAATGAGAGTCTCAATTATTTCTCTAGTTGCCTCCTCATAGAAATGTTTTACTATACTATCTCAGGATTCTTGGACTTTTCAAACCTTTAATAATGCCACATTCTATATGGGTCAGATATTAATAAAACCTAATTATGCAACTGAGTTTGATTTAGTTAATGTAGTAAAACAATTGGCGAGTTACTAATCAAAGAAAAGAAACTCAACCGAATTGATACATTAAGTAAATATAATTTAACTTGAGGGTAGGGATATTTACCTCAGTCATAAGAACAAATGAAAAGAGAAAGAAAAAAAATCCCCTCAGGCAAAATGGTAAACTAACCTTAATGATGATTGTGTCAATTGACAGATCTTCTTTGTGTATTCCTGTGACTCATGAGTTGTTTGGGTTATACTATATCATAAATGAGTTCTGAATCTTAGGCTTGATATCAGTATGGGTTATTATAATTAATTTTGTAGGCGATATATTTAGTTTTCACCAAACTATATTTCTAAGCTTAAATACAACTGGTGCTCATAAAAATGGCCTCTAAACCAATCTGAAATGTCAGAAATGGCTATTGGTCAGCAAAAAAGAAGTTGTGGCTCCGTTAACCCACAGTCTATTAAAAAACAAAGCAAAACAAAGTAAAAAATGAAAAAAAAAAAACTAAAAAGCAAAAAAACCACCACCTCACTACTTGCACTATATGATGAGATTGCTAGTTCAAGATAACACCTCCCATGCTCTTTAGAACCTATGGGTATTTAACCAACATACTACAGGTATAGAAACGGACTTGCGACGTGCACATTCTAAATCCACAGGGTCCTTACCTTATAGGTTGGGCATTGTAGCATAACTGGTAGAATCAAAAAAGTTATCTATAATAATTTCATTCATGCATGCATCTTCTCATGATCTGCCAATAATTTGAATTCAAAATGTGATGGATGAATTACACAGGTGTTAAAGGTTTTGGCTTATGAGAGACCTTTTAACATCCTTTATTGTGTGGAAGAGTATAACATGACAGCAGTTTCCCATGTCTTCACCTTTTTTAAAGGGAGGACATAAATGCATTGATCATAGCATGTAGACAGTGTTACTAACATTTTCCACTGATCCACAGAACATGTCCACACTATAGCAGATCAGCTGGTGTTTCATACTGCCAGTGATTACTAGCAATTATGCAAACCTTATGCTCTCTGTCCTAATGGGGGAAAATGACTGACAAAGTGACTTACCTCTAGAGTTTTTGATCTGAGGATAGTCAGAGAGAGTCTAATATCATTTGTTGGTATCTGTCTTTCATCACTCATGGCTGATGAGAAAGAAAGAAAATCATACTCAAATAACATTCTTTTATTTCCGAGAGGAAAAGAAATTTGACCACAAAGATGACAGAGTTACAATTCTTTACTTTTAAGGAGCAACCTTTGGAGGATGACTCTCTCACTCTAAAAATGCAGGCATTGCTTTTTTCTTTTGTACCCTATTAAGAATTGTGCGTGAAACCACTCAGAGTAGATGGGGACTCTGGGTCAACAGAACAGCGAGAAAGGTGACAAATAGCAATTCATTTCAGTGTTTGTTTTCTTGATGATGGCTGCCTCTTTCTCCTGGTGTTCTCATGTTTCTGGGGTGCTACACAATGAGTTCTATGTCCTTTTAAATGGGGGCAGAGCTGCCACAGTGTAAACTAATAAATAGCACAATTGAAGCCTTCTTGGTCATGAAATACAGCAGATTCTTCTCAGTTACTTTATTCATCCTCACAGTTCTCTTTTTTAAGGGAAAGAAGTTATTTTTTGACTTTATTCTGACATATATGGATTAATTTTTTTTAAACTAGTGCTGCTTTCCTGTACCTTTAATGATGTACAGATTTAGACCAAACATGTATTATGCTTACTAAATTAGATTTAAGCCTCTTATCCTAAGAAAATGTCTACAGTTTTTTATTTGGTAATTGGGCTATTTATGATATATTAACTTTATGTTTTACTTTTACTAGAAAAAGAATTTGGTAATGGAGTGAGAAAGAAATAGAGAATTTTCAAACTGACCTTATTCTAGATATGTGAATAGAATCACACCAATCAGGATGCCAAATCTACCTAGAAGATAAAAAATACACTTCTACCCAATCAATACACTAATTTCAGTTGTCTTATAATTAATATATATCAATCTATTCAAATAGATATTCAGTGATCTATACTGATCTCCAGGACTTCCTGAAAACCACTAGGGAAAAACAACAGCATGCCAATGTGTGTTAATTGCACTCATATTTACATTTTCTAAGTGCCAGAATTTCTATGATAGTGAGAAGTCAAATATTAGAATGCCAAATCCAAGAAAAGTGATATTATAATATTGATTTAATCAGATAACATTTTCTCCAAAAATGCAAATCATCTTTTCCTTTAATCAAAGTCTCATATATTTTCTAGCTCAATAGCCCTAATATGACACCTGCTGATTTTAGGGACCGATGTAGTTCTCACATGTTTTGACTTAAGACCTTTTCCACTGTTTACATTACATTGTTGTAACCTAGCTTATATTTCTATACTATCATTGCAATCACGTGACACTCTCTCTTTCCATAATACCTTAGATTGGGTAGTAGTTGAAAAGATTTGCCACTCTCGTAGGAGGATAAATACATTTTCACTGATGTCCAGCTAAATTTTGTGATCTCTTTCAGTCAATGAAATGGAAATTGAAGAGGTCTGTAGCACTTCTTAGTGGAAGCATAGTAAGATTAAAAAATAAAAATAAGAGGCCAGGCACGGTGGCTCACCCCTGTAATCCCAGCACTTTGGGAGGCTGAGGTGGGTGGATCACAAGGTCAGGAGATTGAGACCATCCCGGCTAACACGATGAAACCCTGTCTCTACTAAAAATACAAAAAATTAGCCGGGCATGGTGGTGGGCGCCTGTAGTCCCAGCTACTTGGGAGGCTGAGGCAGGAGAATGGTGGGAAGCCGGGAGGCGGAGCTTGCAGAGAAGAGAGATGGCGCCACTGCGCTCCAGCCTGGGTGACAGAGCGAGACTCCGTCTCAGTATATAAATACCTAAATAAATAAATAATAAAAATAAAAATAAGAAAAATACTACAGCATCTGCTTTGCATTGTACTCGTTTTTTCCCTCAGTCGTGAACCTAGCAATGTCATACACAGATATAGCTCTGCCCAATGAGTGAAGACCTTTTGAAACTCGGCCACCTCTGACTGACAGTGAACATGTAAACAGAGCAAGAGCTACACTTTTGTTATTTTAGACTCCCGAGCATTTAGGAGCTGTTGACTATAGAGGCATAACTTAACCCATGCTTACTGCTGCATAAATTGGCACCAGGAAAGGAATGGTCCTGTGTTGTGACACACCCCAATAAATGTGGCACTGCTTTCAAGACAGAGTAATACAGGCATGGAAACAATTTCTGAAGACGTTGTTAGGAAACAGTAAAAGTTTTGACAGAATTCTCCCGTGCAATAACTTGAACGACAAGATATGTACCAAATGGACTTGGATTTGAACTAAGTTAATTCTGGACACTGGAATTTTATAAGCATGCTTTGGTTGCAATGGGCTATATTTGACAAATGACTAAAATATAGAGGTGATTTAACAAACAAACAAACACATAAACAAAAGTGGTTATGGGCTGGGCATGGTGGCTCATGCCTGTAATTCCAGTTATTAGAGAGGGTAAGGTAGGAGGACTACTTGAACCCAGGAGTTCTAGACTATCCCGGGCAACAAAGTAAGACCCTCATCTTTACAAAAATGAATGAATAAATAAATAAATAACTGAGTTCGGTGGCATATCCTTGTAGTCTCAGTTACTTGGGAGGCTGAGGCAGAAGGATCGCTTGAGCCTAGGACTTTGAGACTGCAGTGTGCTAGAATCATGCCACTGCACTCCAGCCTGAGAAACAGAATCAGATTCCATCTGAAAAAACATGGTTGTGTACAAATTGTACAAAGGAGAGAAAAAAGGACTGGAAAACATCCAGAATTCAGGATATTATAATATTGAAAGCTGCTTCAAGGTATCACCAAAACAAGAACAAGTTAAGCAGGCCTTTGGCAAACCAAAGTACACACGATGAAGTGCACAAAGAGAAAGGGATATCTCAAAAATAACGGTAGGAGTGACTGTTGGTAAGTAGAATTGTCTAGAATCAAAAGTTAAGAAATAAATCAAGTTTTTGAAAAGAGTCACCACTGAGAGACATCCTGGATATTTGAGGTTGAAAATGACCATGGGGGCTCTCTGACTTTTTAAATGTAAGCCTCAAACTAAGAGAGATTCTCAACCAACAATAGGGAAACAATGACTTTTTTAAAAGAACCATCACTTAAAGACATAGGAAATATTTGAGGTTGAAAATGACCATTGGGCTCCCTGACTGTTTAAATGCAAGCTGCAAGGTACGAGAGATTCTCAGCCAGCAACAAGACATATCCCCAAAGAACTGTGGAGTGGGCAGCTGTTTATGGGAGAGCAATATCAGCAGTTTAAGGATACTCCCAAAGCCCAGGGTAGAGTTTCCTCATAATTCTACCCAGGACTACTGTAGACCAGTGACAACTATGTATCTTCCACTCCGTTTCCAAATGAGAATGTTTATTGGAGTTATCATGTCCTCTTCTCAACAATGCATTTGCTATCTGAAGAGACTGGATAATCTCACTTTGGAGACATAAATCCCTGGAGTCAAAAGATCCACATCTGAGTTTGATGTAGAAATCATCATAAGATCATGGATTTGAACCTGTTGCTATGATTGGATAAAACTGTTGTGGTTTTTTCCCCCTTCAAGTTGGGTAAGTAACGAGCTTTTATTGAAAGAGGCGATTGGTTTTAAACACATGTTCTGCTATGCACTGTGGGTGTATGTATATATACTTCTCTGCATGTTGGTGTGAAGTTGTTCCATTTGATTTATGGTGTTCCACCCTGTGACATTATATTTACCCTTATCTTTCTGCTTGATATCAGATTCAACAATGTTAAATGTTTTGGCAAATGACATGAGAATAGAAGTGAAGTGTTTTAAGAACACATTTCAACACAGAGTCTTTTTACTTCTGTTCCAAAAATACCTTCAATGGAAAGCAACTCCGTTAGATTGGATGTGAGAGTATCTAGTACCTGTTATTGCAAGCTACTGATTTATATACATCACCCTTTAAAAACCTTAGCTGTGAATGTACGAAATCATTGTCTTTATCCTTGCAATATTCCAATTTGTTGGCCTGTACTTGAGAAAGTAGACAACTATACAATTTGTCATCAATATGAAATTCATAAACACTAACCTAAACTCTGTGATCAACGCTTTGGAGAAATCCTACTGTGGAATTCAAGTATGCTTGTTCTCTCACTATAACAACTGCTGCTATGTGTATTTCTTTTTTTTTTTCATAGCTTTATTGAGGTATAATTGACATACACTAAACTATACATGGTTAGCAAATACAATTTGAGAAGTTTTGAACATATTATACATATTTCAAACCATCACCATAACCAAAACAATTAACACATTCATCACCCTCAAACATTTTCTTGTAATAATTTGTAATTATTTCATTCTGCTCCTCTCCACACTAAGAGAGTCACTGATTTATATTTTTTCAGTTTAGATTAGTTTGCATTCTCTGGAATTTTATGGAGTTGGCATTAAGCAACATATACATTATTCCTTGTCTGGTTTCTTTCACTCACAATTATTTTCAGATTCAATTCTGTCATAGTGTTTATCAACAGTTAATTCTTTTTATTACTGAATAGTAGGTATCCCATTGTACAAATATGCTATAATTTATTTACCCATTCATCTGTTGGTAGACACTTGTTATTCTTTTTTCTTCAGTTTTGCCTATTAAAATTAAAGCTACTTAAAAATCCATACACAAATCTTACTATGAATTTTTTTTTATTCTCGTGAATAAATGCCTAGGGATGGAAATGGTAAATCAAATGATAGGTATATGTTTACCTTTTTCAGAAACTATCAAACTGTTCCAAAGTAGTGTTGCACATCTTTTATCAGATTTGTCCCTAGTATTTCATATTTTGATGCTTTTATATGGTATTTTACATTTCAATTTGCTTTTTTATGGCTAGTATGAAGCAGTGCAACTGAATTTTATATTAATCTTAATTCCCACAACCTTATTAATTTCATTTATTAGTTCTAGTAATTTTTATGTAGTAATATTACATTTTCTACATAGATAACCAGTTTTCTGGGGAAAAAAAAGAGTTTTAGCTGTTTTTTTTTTCCAATATGGATGCCTTTTATTTATTTTTCTTGCCTTATTGCATGGAATAAAACTTATGCTACATGTTGAATAGATGTGGTGGACATTTTAGTTTTGTGTATCTGATCACAGGAGGAAAGCTTTAGCCTTTAAACATTGTATTTTGTTAGCTGTATGTTTTATAGAGAGTCATTATTAGGTAGAGGAAACTTTTCTCTTTCTGGAATGTTGAGAGTTGTTATCATTTATGGATCTTAAATTATATCAAATGCTTGTCTGCATCTATTGAAACAATCATATTTTAAGGTTTTTATTTTGTTAATTTGCTGAATTATATTGACTGATTTTTTATATGTTTAACAAACTAAATTCCTGGAATAAACCCCACTCAGTCATGCTGTATTCTTGTTTTGACATATTTTTGGTTTTGATTTGCTAAAATCTTGATTAGAATTTTCTCACTTGTGTTTATGAGGGATATCACTTTATATTTTACTTCACTGGTAATGTCTTTGCCTGGTTTTGCTAAATGGGTAATGCTAGCCTTGTAGAATAAATTAAAAATTATTCCTTTGTTTTGATTTCTTCTGAATGAGCTTGCATAGCATTGATACCATATCTCCCGTAAATGTTTTGTGGATTGTGCTAATCAAATCTGGGCCTGAACTGTTCTTTGTGATATAATTTTAAACTGCAAATTCAATTTCTTTAGTAGAAATGTAGCTATCAGCTTACCTCCTCCGCCTTTTCTTTATAACGGAGCTTTGCTATCATGTTTTTCAAGCAATTTGTTCATTTAGTTTGCATTGTTGCTTATTGGCCTAACATTAATCAGCATATTCTTTTTATTATTTTAGCAACTGCAGAATCATTATTGATGGTCATGGTCTTATCCTTGATATCAGTAAATCTGCATCTTTTTAAACTTTTCCTGATTAGTTTGTCTAGAGGCATATCACATTTATTGATTCTCTTCAAATAATCAGCTTTTGGTTTTGTTGATTTTTCTCTATTTTTTTTTAAATTTATGTATCTCTGTTCCGATTTGTATTATTTTCTTTCTTCTTTTTACTTTTAATTTGTTCTTTGTTCCTTAAGGGTAAAGCTGAGCTCATTGATTTGAGACAATATTTTGCTCTAATATAGTTGTTTTTTGCTATAAATTTTCCCCTGTTATAAAAGATGCTTCACTAATTATAGAATTCTAGATTGATAGTTTTCTTCCATTACTTTAAAGATGCTTACCTTATTTTCTCACTCGAATTGTTCAGAAGAGAAATCTCTGTCACTCTCATTTTTCCTCTGTGTAACAAGTAACTTTTTATTTAACTACTACAGATTTGCTCCTTATAAATAATTTTGATTTATCACGTGTTTTGTAGTTTACCTTATATTACTTTTCTTTGAGATCCATTGAGCTTCTTAAATATGTGGTTTTATAATTTCCAACAAACTGAAAAAAAAATCGGGTCATTATTTTTTCAAATATTTATTTTATTTCCCCTTAGGGAACGCTAATTAAATACACACAGACACACATGCACACACACATACACATGCATGCAGACACCACATACACACACCCACACACACACTTTTTCAGTTTTTTATTTTTCTCTCTGTGTTTTATTTTTGATTGTTTCTATGACAATATACTTAACTGCCTTGAGTATTCTTGTTTGTATTTTACTTTATTATTTTTTTAAACAACAATTCCCTTGTTACTGAACCTTGAGTGTTCTTATCTATATTATTCTCAGCAACAGCTGAGGAGTTGAAATTTTCTGCACCAGCTCCCTGTGTTCCAATGCCCAAAGGGCAATGGGAGCACATCTGCACATGAAGTGGGTTGCACAGCAGAGGAACACTGAATTTTGGGAATCCAGGTATTTTATAATGGTCAGTAAGCTTGCTAGACCTCTGCCCAGAAGCAGATACAACCTATTTCTTAAGGCTTTAAATAAAATGTTCTTTGCTCTGGAATGAGACAATGTGCCTAACTTCCAAGGCACTTTACTATAGCAACATTCTCAAACAGATAGTTCAGAAGCAAATGCAGCCCATTCTTATGGTTGCAAGATGCACAGAATTGTGAGAGTTTCATGGAGAATTGTTTCCTAACATGCAATGGCTCATAAAGCTCTCTAAAAGCAAATAAATTGGAATCCAACCAAATTTTTTTTTGGGAACTGTATTAGCAATGGAGCCACAAACCTGGACTGAAGATTTAAAAAATAGTAACATTTTTAAGCAATTAGAAAAAAATTTAAACAGAACAAACAAACAAATAACAACAACAACAAATCTTAGATTATCAAACTTGGTAAGTATGAAAGCTGTGCATCCTCAAAGAAGACATTTTTACAAATGCCTTCTGATATGGTTATAAAAAGTAATAGACAAAGATTTATCTTTCAGCATGAGGCCTCAGAGTCCTGAAGAAGAGGGGAAATAATTTTTAACAAAGTCTGATTATGAAACAGACTTTTGAGCTAGTATATTTTAAAGATTTGTTTATAAAGCAACAACTGCTATTATTACTTTAACTAATATATAAGCCAAAGTAAATGCTGTGAGTAAAAGTTTTGTTGTCTTTGACCAAGGATTCTTGTTTTTTCTGCTAGCATTCATGGAACTGTGAGAGGCTAACATGTTAGTTTCCAAGTAAGGTAAACCCTCAGACTCTTCACAATGTTGACAGTACATATGCTTAATACTTGCCTGTAATATATTTCTCATGTCTGATTAATTTCTTTGTTTTCTCATCCCCATAACTCTGTCTCTCAGTTTAATGGTAACTTGTATCATCTGAAATAAAACACTTATTATGAAAATAAGACTTTTAACTTGATCTTTGATGCATAGTGAATAATTTGTTTCAACTGAAAAGTTTTAATAGTCTATGTTTTCTTTCAGTCTTTCTTCTTTCTCTTTAGGGTTCAGAAATAGTGGCTTTTCCCTTTAACGACTGTAATCTCTGTATTTTCGGTATTTTTTTCCAATTCTGTTTGAAAAATCAATACATTTTTGCCTGAACTCATCTTTCTTATAACATCTTGCTAAAGGCAGGCAACAATAGCCATGCCACACTAGCTCTCTGAGCACTCTTTTGAACCACTTGTCCTAGAGTTACAGATTCAATAGCTCTATCAAACACTGTGCAGAGGCACAGGAAGGAATTGTTTACTTTCTTTAATTATTTAATTAATTTAATTAATTGTTTAATGGAATTGTCTTTGCAAAAACTTGGAAGGAAGACACATTTTGTCTGCCATTGCACAGCATGGGTCTGCATCTTTCTAGCCTATGCTACGTATCCTTTCACAGCCCACTACTTGACTGCTCAACAGCTGAGCCAATGTCACTCATTATATTATCCTTATTTTTACTTTATAGCCCCTCACTTGAAGAAATAAACATCTATATTTGCTAGATAATAATAACTTTGAATCAAGCTAACTAAAAAACGTAGAGTAGCACTTCATTTCTCAAGAATGTGAAGTATAAAGTAGATGTTCCTATCCACAGATGGTTTTTCTCCAGGCAATGATTCAAGGGCCAAGGCTTGTTCTGTTTTGAAACCCTACTATTATTAACACATGCTATTCAAACTCACTATTCTCACCTGTACTAAGATGTTAAATATTGGAAGCTTGTCAAAAATCACCATGGTGATTACAGAGGCTGGGGATAGGGGAAATGGGGTAATAGGGAAAATGATTATCAAAGGGAACAAAATCTCACCTAGGAGGAATGGATGGATAGATAGATAGATAGGTAGATAGATAGACAGATACATAGATAGATAATTTGAGTTATTTTCTACACCATGGTGAATACAGTTAATAATTGAGTATTGCATATTTCAAAATGTAAAAATTGAGAGAATAAACTTCAAGTATTATGACCACACAAAAGGTTAAATATTTGAGGGTATAGGTAAGTCAACTAACTTGTTTTAAGTAATCCACATTGTATTAATAAATTATAACATCACTTTGTACCCCATACATTTATACAATTTTAATGTGTTCATTTATAATTTAAAAAGTCATAATCATGAATGGAAGACTGTACTGGATAAGGCCTGGAAGTGTCATACATTGCTTTCTGTTGTGTTTTACTAGCCACCTAACTGCAAGGGAATATGGAAAACACAGTCTAGCTGTTGGCCCAGGAAGAATAGATAACTACTTGGCCAACAGTTTTTCAGTCTCTGCAATAGTATACATGTATATCTCCATCACTAGAAAATAAGCTCCATGAAGACAAATTTTATGTATACCTGTTTAGTAATTATACTGTTTAGTATTTAATAAAATATTTGTTAAATAAATGAGTGAAAGTGAAGCAGCGTCTGGGGTAATGCCTAAGGTTCGTTGCCTCATGCCAAGAAAATCAAGGACACGGACACACTCAAGGAGTGGGTTTAGGAGTGGAGGTTTAATAGACAAAAGAAAAAGAAAGAAGACTAGCTCCCTCCCCCAAGAGAGAGAGGGGTGCTTGAGTTGGACTTCCGCCAGCTGTGGAGTGCACCAAATTTTATGGACAGGCTTGAGGAGGCGGTGTCTAATTTACATAGGGCCCACAGATTGGTTGGACCAGGTGTGAGATACACAAGGAAGCTGGCAACCCCACCCTAATTTTCTTGTTATGCAAATGGATTTTCAACTTGGCCAGTGTCATGTTGTCTGTTCCTGACTGCACATGTGGTTGGAAAGGAAAAGGGAAGATAGAACCACGATTTTGGACATCTCTAGTAGCATTTTCCTATTGGCACAACTGTTGACATTCACCTGTGCAAGCTTCCAGCTTGCTTGTCTATGTCTGCAGCTCTATTTTACAGGCTGCTCTTTGTTAGAAAAGAAAATGAGTTTGAGGCTGCTTTTTAATAAAAAGAAAACCTTACTGAGGACTTCGGTACCCTCATTATCTGCCTAAATAATTTCTTTTTAACTCCTATATCAAAAAAATTAAGGAGATTTAATGTGACCACACATCCCTGGAGATAACAATACCAGCACCACAGTATATTTTACTTTCCCATTTTACAAAGTTCTGAAGTGTAGAAGCAATATGAAAGTCAGCTCTGAAGACTATACTCATTCAGTGTTCTAGATAATTTTTTATCAGTATTCCTCCAGAAATTTCAGTGGCTGAAATTATAAATATACTCAGATATGCGTTGATCTTTAGAAATGTAGTAATATAAAAATGACATATTAAAAATATTCACCAGTTCTATTTACAGATGACCTAGTCTTAAACTTAGTTGGATCATACCTCAGATTCAGCTTCCTCTAATATGTGTAAGTATGCTCTTTGTCCAGATACTTGAATAACAGACATGAAAAGTTCTTATATACTGTTTCTTTTCCAGCTCTAGCTAGCTCTTGTTCAGCTCAAATGTGATTACCATGTTATTTTTTCTTTTTTGTCATAAACCAAATCAGTCTAGGTTTATGTGAAAATTTGGAGTTTATTTGCCTTGTTAATACAATAATACAGTTTAAAGAGTTTTTCAAAGCTGAAGACAGTTTATGTTGCTCATTGAGCAAAACATGTCTTCAAAGACAATGTCACCTCCAGGCCATTGTAACCATGGTGGTTATATTGGTATGAAAACTTGCGTGTGCTTGAAATATTCTTATCATTGGCTAAGAACAGTGATATATTTACACATTGGGAGAAGGATGATGAGAAAGTCTGGAAGATAGCTCTGACTGAAGATTGTGGAGCACCATCTACATTTCTTTCTGACAAGGTCGACGTCAAGGGCGACATTAACAACTTGTTCTCAGTCTAATGACACATTTAGATTAGAGTGTGCAATGTACACAGTCTCCATTTTTTTCTTCTGTTCATTGCCAGATAAGATACTTGATAGGTATCTCCACGGTAACCTTTCAGAATTCATTTATTTAGATGAGTCAAAATAATGAAATGCCAAACAAATTAAGAATGGTATTTTTATATCAACTGAAAACAATTTAAATAGTCCTTATGCATAAGCTCTGTGATATGAATGATCTTTTTATTTCATGACTTAAAAAAGTGAAGAATTTGTTAGTTACTATTGCTGTGTTTTTGTGTACAGAAGGAGGAAGAAATGACTGTAAACTGAGGATTCACAGTTCTCCTTTTCCATAGGAGTCTCATTAGACCTACCATCACCAATAAAAAGTTAATAATACCCATTTGCAAGATCTATTTAAATTTCTAATGTTTAAAATCACAATTAAAGTTGTCTTTTCCTTTGTTTTCATTCTTTTTGAGGAACTTTAGCTAGTATTTCAGGAAGATATAAAGTAAAAACAAGGTCAAGGGTTCTAAAGTTGTTGTCTTTTTGTGATTTGCACCAGACTAAGGTGTCATAATTTGCTTTTCTCCCCTTCTACTCTGTTCATCTGTGGTTGTTTTTCCCTGATGAATCCTGCCTTCTTAGGATACAGAGTAACTCAGCAGCTGCTTGCAGCTACATTTCTGGCAGAGTCATCCTCTCTGAATGCTCTGACAAACATATTCTGCGTGTACCCCTTCTTAGTGAAGTCTCAGTGAATATATCATGGATTTCAGCACTTTGTACAGTCCTCAGATTGCTTCACATCTATATGTCTTTAAAATCTCACATTGATTTTCTTAAGTAGGAACTATGTAGTATCTTTCTTTTAAATCTCTCATGGCAGTTAATGTTACATGCATAACAAATATTCAGTAAAGAGATATTGAATTGGATCAGTTAAAGATAATTGCCATTTATGACCCTGGAATTGTCTGCTTTATTGACAAGCAGACACTAGTATGAATGAAGCCTGATATTTGTTGAAAGGTTGCTGAATGCCATTTTGTCTAACTTTCCATTTATTCAAGATGGCTCCCAGCATTCTTTCGTGTTCAGTGGATAACTAACGTGGGACTACAACGGAGAAGCATGGGCAGATGAAATGCCATACTCATTATCATGTGTAAATGTCAACAGAGTTCATGTTTAAAAAAAACACCTTTTAATGTGAGAATAGGCATTGGGCCATGCTTCCTCATGTACCATCTGTCACATCACCTTTGAAGTCCTACTGAATCCTCATCCTTTGAAGTCAGACACTCATCCTTCTACACAAAAGAAGCTGCTACATGCAGCAGCAGCAAAGAGATGAAAGAGTGTGCCTCAGCTATGCTGAATATACTGTCGGTGTTTTAATTTAAAGAGCTAATATTCACCTTTGACATAGAAAATTGGCCTCTGGTTATAGTTCTTCTAGAAGTATATTTGGAGCAGATGGGTGCAACCTTTACAGATATTTTCTGGCCAAGTAGGCATTTCAACTGTAAACTTTTCTCATAAATGTTCATTACAATGTGATAGCAGCTATGATAAAAACAATTAAACAGAAGTAAAGATGACAAAGACTCTCTCCTCGAGCAAACTTTAGAGAGGGTCCTTTGAGCCTTTTTTGACCAGGTCTCACTCATGGCCCCTGTTTTCAGCCTGCTGAGTCCAGTTTAAGCAAAAATCCTGTTAAGTCGGTTAAGGTATAATCCTTCCATTTTGATATCTGATTACCTTTGATATCTGATCAATTTCCTTTCCTCACATTGATATCTGATCACCCTGACCTGCCTTCAGCAAGAATCCAATTAGTTAGTTTAAAAATAATTATCCTGCCGGGCGCGGTGGCTCAAGCCTGTAATCCCAGCACTTTGGGAGGCCGAGACGGGCGGATCGCGAGGTCAGGAGATCGAGACCATCCTGGCTAACACGGTGAAACCCCGTCTCTACTAAAAAATACAAAAAACTAGCTGGGCGAGGTGGCGGGCACCTGTGGTCCCAGCTACTCTGGAGGCTGAGGCAGGAGAACGGCGTAAACCCGGGAGGCGCAGCTTGCAGTGAACTGAGATCCGGCCACTGCACTCCAGCTTGGGCGCCAGAGCAAGACTCCCTCTCAAAAAAAAAAAATAAATAAAATAAAATAAATAAAAATAATTATCCTATGCTGATGTCTCCCTTTTGTAATTGTCCATCTACTTACTCTTATCATTCTGCTGGTTGGCTGTGAATTCCAACCAGTTCTTGCTGTATTCGTAATTAGGCTCAATTCTATACTGTGATTTCTTTTCCCTCAATTTAACAGTTTCTAAATTATATCTGTTTTTACTACTTTCCCTACTATCTGGCTCTGGTTCTTTTTAATAAAGCAGATTATCTCCTTGTATAGATAATATGACTAAAGAAAGATATGGTACATAGGATTAGGAAACTCATCCTATAGTTCTGTCTGTGATATTAAAAATGCTTCAAACTGTTAGGAAATAGATTAGGTTTTGACAGAAATAAATGTGTTTTGTGTATTTTACTTTTCTACCAGAGGAGGTATTTTCAACTAGGATATACTTACTGGGTACCTGCTACGTATTGTATAATATACTAAGCCCTTAGTGCAAGAAATTAAATACAAGGACACCCACTCTTTTATTTCACACACAAACATAAATATGTATATATATATATGCATGTATACACACACACACATTTTAAATTTAGGTTTGGGGCTGCATCATGTTGTGAAGGCTTGTTACATAGACAAATGCGTCATGAAGATTTTTTGTACATATTTTTTTGTTTTTGTTTTCTTTTTGAGACGGAGTCTCTCTCTGTCACCCAGGCTGAAGTGCAGTGGCCGGATCTCAGTTCACTGCAAGCTCGGCCTCCCGGGTTTACGCCGTTCTCCTGCCTCAGCCTCCGAGCAGCTGGGACTACAGGTGCCCGCCACCTCACCCGGCTAGTTTTGTGTATTTTTTAGTAGAGATGGGGTTTCACCGTGTTAGCCAGGATGGTCTCGATCTCCTGACCTTGTGATCCGCCCACCTCGGCCTTCCAAAGTGCTAGGATTACAGGCGTGAGCCACTGAGCCTGGCCCATCCATTTTTTTTTTTAATGACTGCATAATAGCCTGTGGTGTATATGTACCACATATTTTTTTAAAATCCAGTCTATCATTGATGGGCATTTAAGTTGATTCCTTGTGTTTGCTATTGTGAACAGTGCTGCAATTATGATTCATGTGTCTGTGTCTTTATGGTAGAATGCTTTATGTTTCTCTGGGTATATACCAAGTAATGGGATTGCTAGGCAAAATGGTAGTTTGCTGTTAGCTCTTCGAGGAATTGCCATACTGCTTTCCACTATGGTTGAACTAATTTATACTCCCTCCAACATTGTATAAAGATTCCCTTTTCTCTACAACTTCACCAGCATCTGTTATTTTTTTACTTTGTAATAGTAGCCATTCTGACTGGTGTGAGACTGTATCTTATTGTAGTTTTGACTTGCATTTATCTAATGATGAGTAATATTGAGGTTTTTTAATCACCTGATCCTTGAAAGATGTTGAGTGATTTCTGTGCTAAATTAGTAAGGACTGGAAAACATTGGTTGCATGTGTGTGTTCTTTTGAGAATTATCTGTTCAGTACTTTGCCCACTTTGTAATGGAGTTGTTTTTCTCTCATAAATTTGTTTAAGTTCCTTACAGATGCTGGATGTATAGTTTGTATACACCTTTGTCAGATGTATAGTTTGTAAAAATTTTCACTCATTTTGTAGGTTGTTTGTTTACTCTGTTGATAGTTTCTTTTGCTGTGGAGAAGCTCTTAAGTTTCATTAGATCCATTTGTCAATTTTTAATTTTGTTACAATTGCTTTAGGTGCCTTTGTCATGAAATCTTTGCCGTTCCTAGGTCCAGGATGGTATTGCCTACGTTATCTTCTAGAGGAACCCACTATTTCGATGAGTACTTGACCTTGTGTTGAACAAAATTAATAAACATAAATAAAATATACAATGAAGAGGTGCAACAATAAGTTTCTATAGAAATTAATATTACTTTTACTAAGGGCTTGAAAGAAAGCTTCCTGGAGGCAGTGGCATTTGAGCTCAAGTATGAGATAAGTATAAGTAACCACAAAAAGTAGAATGCTAGTGAGTAAGGAAGAATAAAAGGGAAAACAGAAGTGGAATTTAGGGCATTCAAAGCACAGGGACAGGAAGAGGCAAAGAACAGGTGTGAGATAGACAGATTCAGGTAGTTCTCAAGATGTGATCTTTAGACACACTTTGGATCAGAAGTCACCTAAGATGATGGAAAATGTACGTTTCTAAGTTGTTGAAGCTACTGAATAATCCTCTTTCACAGGTACTAAAAAATCAGAGTTTTAAAGACATTTTCTATTTTATTTTTTATGTAAATAAAAATTTCAGTCTTTGGCTGAAGACACAGAATGTCTGCTGTTGCCCTCAGTGCAAATCAAAATATACAAGCCAACATTTTCCAGTTATTACTAATTTAGCACACAAATCACTCAACATCTTTCAAGGATCAGGTGATTAAGATGATTATTAAGGGAAGAGTGAGGTGCAGAAGCTTCTACTTTTTAGAAAGAAAAATACACCTGTATAAAATTATGGCACCAATATAGAGAACTAAGAACTTTGGAGGAACATGCTGGAAAAAATCCTGCAAACATAACACTGAGAGAATTGCTGAGCTCACAAGAAAGCAAATGGAATCTCTAAGGAAAAATAAATACTTTTTTTAAAAAAGAACTACAGAAATAAATGATAGTGACTTGAAACAAGAAGGAACTGTAGACAAAAGAAATGATAACCTTAGAGTAAAATGGCGCCAGTGCTGGGATCCACAGGAAAAATTGTATAGATTCTGCTGTGTTAAAGAACTGTATTTGAGACAGAAAATTAAGCTGGTGTAGTTAAATAAAATAAAAATAGTGTCAGATCAATGTCACACCCTACAGAACCAAGAGCAAAACTTCTCTGGAGTAAGGTACAGCGTTACACAGAATAATTTCAGTAAAATATATCTTTCAATCCCAAATCATCAGACAAGTAAACAAGTCAGCAGCCTTAAGAGGTAAAATAATAATAAATACAGACTCTAAGGGCTTCATAAATTGATGTTATTATAATAAATTATGAATTAATTATTCATAATTATAAAACGTTTACAGATATAAATCTAAAACATAAAACTTTCACAGATATACAATCTGAAATAAAAATCAACATATATTATATATATTCAACATTGTGCTACAATTACAATTCCTAGACAAGAACATAGGCAAGTAAAATAATTACTATAAGAAGTTAAAAGGAAAAATATACATCATAGACTGGGCATGGTGGCTCAGGCCTGTAATTCCAGCACTTTGGGAGGCTGAGGCAGGTGGATCACGAGGTCAGGAGATCGAGACCATCCTAACACAGTGAAACCCCGCCTCTACTAAAAATACAAAAAAATTAGCCGGGCGTGGTGGCAGGTGCCTGTAGTCCCAGCTATTCGGGAGGCTGAGGCAGGAGAATGGCGTGAACCCAGGAGGCAGAGCTTGCAGTGAGCCCGGATGGCACCACTGCACTCCAGCCTGGGCGATAGAGGAAGACTCCAACTCAAAAAAAAAAAAAAAAAAAAAAAGATTCTGTCATAAATAAAAAATAATATATCTACATAAAATACAACAAATGATCTATAAAATAAGATCATTAATAAAATAATTTAGCAAAGTGGTTAGATATAAGTTCAACTACAGAATGCATTGCATGTTAATATACTTGCAACAATGTAAACTAAAATATTAATATCATTTACAACCTAAATTTAAAAAGAGTCAGATATCTAGGAACACATTTACCACAAGATGCAGGTGACCTTTATAGAGGAATTTTAAAATTTGATAAAAATTCATTAGAGGAGGCATAATACATATGGATATACCACAGTTATAAGAAAAGCAATATTGAACTATGTCTATATTTCTCAAATTGTGTTAACTATTCCAAAATAGAAAAAAAGAAAAAAAGCTATAATATACTTGGCAAGCTATTTCTAACATATGTGTAAGGACAAAGTCACACCAATAGCCAAGATATTTCTGAAGGAAAGGTATAGTAAGACATAGTGATTACAGCAACTTATTTGTGCTGCGATAGTCAAAGTGATAAATGCACAAACTCAGCAATGGAATGGAATAAAAGGACTAGAAACAAACCCATACAGGGATGTAAGATAACATTGTAACATTTCGTTGTTGTTTTTGGAATTTAAAAAATATTTACCTGGCAGGGCGTTGTGGCTCACGCCTGTAATCCCAGCACTTTGGGAGGCTGAGGTGGGTGGATCAAGAGGTCAAGAGTTTGAGACCAGCCTGGCCAAGATGCTGAAACCCCGTCTCTACTAAAAATACAAAAATAACTGGGCATGGTGGCATGCACCTGTAATCCTAGCTACTCAGGAGGCTGAGGCAGGAGAATCGATTGAACGTGGGAGGCGGAGGTTGCAGTGAGCCGAGATTGCACCATTGCACTCCAGCCTGGGCAACAGGAGTGAAACTCCATCTTTAAAAAAAATTGTTTTTTTACCTTACACCATACTTATTTTTAGGTGTATTAAAGACTTAAATGTAAACATCAAAAATCAGAGACTCTTGGTAGAAGATAAAGAAATATAGCCTTATGACTCAGATTATGATAAAGTTCTTCCTCTAGATACAAAATCCACAAAACATAACAGAAGCAGTATAATGAACCATATTAAAAATTAGCAAATTGTATTTATCAAAAGAACAACCATAAAACAGCAGAGGAAAGCCAAAACTGGCAGAAAATGGCTCCGGCTCACGTAACTTATAAGGAATGTGTGTCTATAATATAAAATAATTTTAAATTATTCCAGCCAAAGAAATGCACAGATACGTTTTTAGAGAAGAGAGAAAATAAAAGTAGACAATACACATACAGAAAGACACTATGTTTTTGACCAAAATATTAACGAAGGTTTTATCTGAAACTATCACAAATGTATGAGTGTGGAGCAACAAGAATCCTTCACCACTGCTGAATTCAGTAGTTATAGAGTATCAGTGGGAAACCATTTGACAGTCTTCTGGAAATCCATATATGGGCATAAATATTACTCATTAGTTCTTCTCTTACAAATATGACTCTCTAACCTATACACACAAGAGAGGCACACAACACTATTCATTCTGTAATGTGGTAACTGCAACATAACAACAGAAAAATATGAAAATGATCCAAGCAAGAGAATAAATATTGTATATTAATCAATAAATGTTATAGAGCAGAAAAAAAGTACAAACCGAAATAACTCACAAATATAACAATAAATATTAGAAGCATAACATTTAATGCAAAACAAGCCCACAGATGCTACAAAATCAGCAGGTTTAATCCCATTATTTAAAGGTCTGTTACTGGTGAGAGGCCTCCATAGTCTCTAGTTAATTGAATTCTGAAAACAATTGTAAAATATGAGCTCTGGGTAGAGCTTAACTCTTGGTTCTTCAGCACACTGGGTTTGATCCTCTGTCAGTGGTCTGCTGAGACCTGGTCAGCACAGAATTTCTGACAAATAATTTCCCTTAAAGATGAAGCCCAAAATAGCTTGTGTAGCACGGACAGGACTGAATGCTCCATTCTGATAATGATCTCCTATGGCTAGCGAAAATAAGTTTCGAGGCAAAGCGGACACATTTATTTTCAAGGCGGGAGACTATTTTTCAATCACATTGTCCAATTTCATTTTCATTAATGCTATTAGAACAAAACAATTTGTGGCAAGAAATGAAAAGTAAACAAACAACATTAACAAGATCCCAGTGTTACTGAACTCTTTGGCTTTTCTGATTTAGGGGTTAAGTGTTCCCGGCTAATAAACATCCTATTCAGGAAAAATAAAATTAGAAAAGTCTATAGCAATAAATTCTGCATTTAAATTTTCCATACATTTATGTTTAGAGGCAGTCTTTCTCTCAGACTTATTTCAGTAGATTTTAATCGCTCTGTGCTCCCACTGGCTAGTAATGGCAAATTTTAGCTCGTACCTATCTGGAGAAACAGAGCTTACATTCCCATTGAGGAGTTATGTAAACCATCCAAGGTGATAAGACAGCCCAAAAATGCTTGTTTAAAACTCGATTTTTGCTTTGCTGTCCTTCCTTTTGTTTTGTTTCAAATAGCGGGCAATTGCTTCAACTTTCCTGCATAGATACAGCCTTAGATAACAGGCTCCCAGAAATGCTGAGCAATTCTGAAATACAGATACAACAGAAAAGTGAGAAGTATATTTTTCCTCTGACACAGGTAGATACTGCGCTGAAAGGCATTTTTATTCTGATATCTATATCTTACTAATGTTTATCCATTGTTAGCAGAGGCTGTGGGATTTGGAAATTATTACTAAGGTTTCTAAAAATCTAAATCAGAATGCCACAGTTCTCAATGGCTTATGGTGAAGTGTCTGAAAGTGAAAACCAGAACTACTTTCCCAGCCTCTGAGAAGATTCCACATGTCATCAGAGCCAATTTGAAAAGGTATAATTATCCAACTCTCACACTCCGTGTTTAATTGTACAATTCTAAAGAAGATTTCATATTGAATCACTGTATTGTTAACTTACAAATTTCTTTTCAGGTCTTTACATTCTTTCTGTGACTCTTTTAAAAAGTATTCCGGCCAGGCGCAGTGGCTCAAGTCTGTAATCCCAGCACTTTGGTATGCCGAGAAGTCAGGAGATGGAGACCATTCTGGCTAACACGGTGAAACCCCGCGTCTACCAAAAAAAAAAAAAAAATGGCTGAGCGTGTTGGCGGCCGCCTGTAGTCCCAGCTACTCACGAGGTTGAGGCAGGAGAAAAACATAAACCCGGGAGGCGGAGCTTTCAGTGAGCCGAGATCACGCCACTGTACTCCAGCCTGGACGGCAGAGCAAGACCCCGTCTCAGAAAAAAAATAATAAAGTGTTCCATGTGGCTTTCAGTGGCCCATGGAATCCTGAGCCACAGTGTTTAAACTTACTTTGAATCCCTCCTATCTCACTCTTATTCCTGCTTCTGATTCATACACCTTGGTCATGCTCTGCTCACAAGCCTGACTGATCTCTCTTCATCTTTCAAATCAAATTTATCTTCAAAGTCAGATTGAGGTCCACTCTGTTTTCTCAAGCAGTGGCTCCTCTCTCTTCGCCCACGGTATGGACCTCACACTGTCGGGCCACTGCTTGGTATGTTTGTGCCTGATCCCTAATGAAATCAGAACCCCTCAAAAATAGGTATTAGTTGAATACTTTGCTCTGTGGCCCATACAGATTTAATGTAGGTAGAATTACATGTTGGAACATACCCAGCTTAGGAAATGAATTGAATAGAAATGAATGAAAAATAATAATTAGGAGCACCAAAAAGATGCTCCTAATTCTTACATACGTAATAGTATTTTCTTACTAGTTGAAATCTTGGGTGATTTTTGAATGGATTTTTTCACCCCAAGATCAAAGTCCCTAGAGAAGTTCATTGCCAATGAATAACAAAGTAAGGAAAGATTTACACTGAATAGAAAATATCATTTAGCTCCAATGTCTGAACATTATATGATATTTAGAAGACACTAGTTTGTCCCTTCATTTCTCTGATACTAACTTGATAGGACCTTTTATAGGATGCCAATTATTAATGCCTTTCTGATGTTCTCCATCTCCTCAATATGTGGCCTCTCATCTTCTAACCTTGAGTGCAGCTGAAAGCCAAAGCGAGGCTCAAGCTCTTGAAAGCTATCAGTAGTTGATTTCTAATATCATGATCATAGAGGGCATACTCAGAGTCCCTTTCATCTTATGCTCTTTCAAATGCATTAGAAACCAATTACTAAACAGGACAGCCATCATGCATTACTTTCCAATCTTTTTTTCTTTCTTTTTCCTACCTCTCATCTTCTTGGTGCTCCTAATTATTATCTTTTTTTTCTGTATTACTTCCCTCTCATTATGTTGAAAATATGAAAGAAAAATAATTGGAGAAAAAAGACTTGTAATTATATTAATGGACAACGACGAGAAGAACCATAAGAAATAGGGCCCCTGTTCTCTGGAATCATTATCTATACCACTCTCATATACAGTTAACTTACTCTATCAGTCTCAGGTTCTTCTGTAATTGTACCTGAATTTCATAATCTCTACTGTCATGTCTTCTCTAATGCACCGTGAGTCTAAGTTACCTCTGTTCTAGGATAGGTCTTAAAGAAGGATTTGCCCTTAAGAACACCTGAGAATTAGGTAAAATTTATTTTTAAAGACACCTCCCTGGCTTTTGTTCTGAGATCATTGTCAGAGAAGCAATGCCTGCCTGCTATTTAATCCTGCCCAAGGATCCATCCATTAGCACCAAAGCAGGATTTACTGTCTCTGAGAAGCTTCCATTTTTCCATCTTGAGTAGTTGTCATAATATTGTCATATTTTATTTCTTGATATGAGGAAAGTTCTAAGAACTTGCTAACTTTAAAAATCTAATGTATAATAAAGGAATAAAATGCAAATTTCCATAAAAGAAGTTATAATCAAAACATTACCAATCAGGCAGAAATGAAGTCTGCAAATAACAAATATTTCCCTAAGAGCTTAGTCCCATCTGGTAAATTTTCAAATAGTACGTCAGATGAGTGGGGGAGATAGTTTTGCTTACAAGTTTCTTCCTCTGAGGTCATTGACCCCTTCCCCAACAGATCAAATCACAAGGGAACATTTCTACTGTAATCACTGCGTAAAGTGTGTTAGAATCTTTAATGCATGCAGGGAAGACAGTAGAGCATGGGTGCCCTCAGAAGCCTGAGAACCTCTGAAAGGAGACGTTGGAGTCAACTTCCTCCACTACAGAGATGTGCCTTTGTCAAAGATATTTTTACAGTAGTTAAGTGTATGAGCTTTGTAGACAGATCTGAGTATATAAAAAGGCAGCAATGGTTCAAGGGGTGGCTCAGGACTTTTTAAAATTCCCAAATCATTATCAGTTCTTTTCAGTTCCCAAATAAACATACATGCTAAGTAAAATTAGTACAATTGTGATTCAAATGCAGCTTTAAGACACACGCACAATTACAGCAGTCTAACCGAATTATCTCTATCCTATATAAAATCATGAAGTCACTATGAAACCTCCATCTTAATTAGCACCAATGCCCCATCCATATCCTTGGAGTCTTGCCACTTCAGTGCCTGTATGCTGATTGCCTACTTCTAGAATCTATAGCATTTGCCTGAGGGCTTTTTCTGAAGCTTAGGAAAGTTACTCTGGCTATGGGTTATGTAGAAATGTCACCCCTCTAAGTATTTCTCAATTAATGACTGAGCAGAATTAATGTATATTTTGCAGCTCCCACCACTTAGATTGGGATATGTTTGAGGTATGTAGTCCGCTGTTTCCCAGATTTTCTACTTAAGATAAAGCTCCAATAATCCACAGTCACAGCCTACTTAATGATGCACCTAAAACTGGCCACTTTCTCTCAGCTTCTCAGTTCCCTTCTTTCTACTGCTGCTGCTTGCACTTCTCAATCAACTACTTTTACTCAAATCTTCGACTAGGGTCTCCTTCTGTGGGAAGCCAAAGTACGACATCCTGGATTTACCATTTATCGAAAGTGAGCTCTAAGGATGTTAGTTATATATTTTTTTGCCTCCATTTCCTTACTTTAAAATAGGAGTAACAATAATACCTGTCTCATGGATTTTTTATGAGAATTTAATAAAATAGCACTTCCAAATCACTTAACACAATGAATGGCAAATAAATGGTAAGAGCTTAGTGATGTCAGCTTGATAGTAATTATTATTATTATTTATTTATTTTTATTATTATACTTTAAGTTCTAGGGTACATGTGCATAACGTGCAGGTTTGTTACATATGTATACATGTGCCATGTTGGTGTGATCTCTCTCATGATTAGAAATGGGGTATAGCAAATTTACTAAGGGCATGCAGAAGTATATTTAAGATATATACATGCTAATATAAACCACCACTACCCTGTTTACAATGACAGGTTTTCTGGGGTTTACATATTATACATACTCACTGTCCAATGGACTTGTTTGAGATAAGAATTTTTTTTACATGCACCCAACTGCACTGCTTATGGTATCAGTGGGTAGTCTACTTCATCAAGGCGGCCTAGGAAGCAACAAGTACTTTAATGTACCCTAAACTTTAAGATGCAAAGTTCCGTATGCTTCTGGAGAAGAGTGGAATTGTCATTCCGGTATTGTCAAAAATGAACAAAAAGTATTGACAGGTCCATAAGCAACTTTGTGCACTGGGGAGTTTACTGTCCCAGATTCATGGGTCAGAATATGTTCAAATTGATGACACTTTCTGGAATTCAGGAGAATAAAGGAATAATCTCACTTCTGACAAGTTTATTTTGTCTGCCAGTCTATTGTAAAATCATGCTCAACCTAATGCAATAGAGTAGCAATGGAAACGATACTGCATTTTTTAATTTTTTAGAAACTAAGAACTTTGAGCCAGTGTGTATGTGTACACCTGTGAAAATTTCATAATTTATTTACAAAATTTAACCGGATCATTCAAACCGTCACTGAAAACATACTTCTGCCTGAAATATTGATTACTATTGTTGCGACTGTTGTTATAATTTGTTTGAATTATCGAAATAATAGATCACATTTTCCAGAACAGTCTTCTTATGGAGATGTGCCTACTTAAAATGTCCAGTCAGAGAATATTCATATCTGCATGCAATTAAATTTATGTGTCTGTAGATGGCACATTCTCTTGATGAAATTCAATGGTGGGAAATTTTTTTTTGAATATAGATTTCCTTTAAAAATCATGAACACTTATGAAAAAACAAGTTTTTTAAGGCTGAAATGGGATATCATTTTGAATCAAATGTTAATGTATTTGGTCAGTTTTCTTGTCAATATGATTTAAATATTTTTTTAAATGAAAGAAAATATCGTATGAAGTGCATATTTATTTACGCATTTATGTGTTTATAGAGATGGTGTCTTACTCTTTTGTTCAGACTAGCCTCCAGCTCCTGACCTCAAGTGATCCTCCTGCCTCAGCCTCCCAAAGTGCTGGAATTACTGATGTCAGCCATTGCATCTGGTCTGAAATTTAAAGATTTGTAATTAAAATTAAAAATTAAAGATTTTTAAAATATTAAAAATGAAGATTTAAAACTTTCATTTTGTTATAAATGAAAATCATTATAAATTGTATTCTAGAGGGCAGCACTAATTCATATTGATATATCTGATGTTTTTACCATCACCACCTCATATTTCACTGTCTTATTATTTTATTGTCAGTCACGGTTGAGAGTACTGGCCCATTATGCTATAATATGAAATATTAGAGTACTGGTTCATACACACAGACAAATGTAATTCCTGTGAGGCTTGATACAATAAAAAGTGTGTGCGTGTGTGTGTGTGTGTGTTGACAGAAATGGACAGAGATAAATCAGATAATTTGGGTTTGTGCCAATACGTATACACATACACACAAAAAAATATTGTAATTGAGTGGTGATCATATGCTGCTGATAGCTCATCTATATAGGCATATGCAACATCCAAGACAGAAATGAGGCCAGCTTCCAATCTGAAGCGCACTTTCACCTGATATATTTAGGTCAGTCTCTGGAAGCAAACGGAGTGATCTCATTTGAAAAATATAAATAATTGTGTGGATTCTCCTTATTACTACAAACAGGGTCTTAACCATGGTGTGTGGGATTGATAGGAATTCATTGGGATTATATGTATAAAGGATGAATGTGAGCTGGATTTCTGTATGTCTGCAAAGCAGCCTGTTCTTTTGGTTTACATTGTCTTCACTATTGTGTTTTCATTTGCATGAGTTGGCTTATGCATGTGTGTGTGCGTTTTATGGGGATGAGGGCAACAGAGTCATTACAAAAGAAACACATGTGTTTGTGGGTGATTAGATGAATAATAGTTTTATTACTATCCGTTAGAGAGAGTTCTCTGCTTTGTCCCCCCAAGGTGTGAGTGGGAATTAAAGCGAATTGGCAATTACAAAGCTCCTGCTGCTGAATGTGAGAATAGGCACTGCAGTTATTGGCAGAGATATTCCCCCCCTTTCGTTCTTTCTTGAGGCTTAAGACTAGTTTGGAGGCCAGTCGTTTCTCCTCTGCACTCTACTGGCTGTTGCAGCCTGAAGCTAGCTTGTTATAACCTACTTAGGCGGTGGGGAACTGTCACTCACCACTTCAGAATCAATGGTTGCAGATGGAAGCTTGGATGCAGTGCCTTTTCCCCCTGCAGTAACAAGCAGTTAATAGATTTTATTATAATTATTTTAACTGCACAAGCTCAGAAGGAAACTTAGAGGAGGTGTGCAGATTTGCTAATCAAAATCACACACACTTGCACACAACAAAGGGCAGTGGAATCTTTTGAAGGCATCCTTTTCAGAGCTGAGTGTAATATTAATAATGATACAAATAATAAATTCATTTTACGCGGAATCTGTTTGCATGAATCTAAAATGTTGGTTCATCAGAATCTTGCTAAAGGAAAGAAACAGTCACGATTTGTCATCATGGGAGTGGCGTTTTGTTGGTATACACACACACACACACACACGACTATGTCTCTGTGGATATGTGCATATATATATGAACATATAGCTGAACTTTTTCTTATTTTTCTCAGGAAAATAGAATGTTTAAATATTTTCAAAAACTGAGGATCACATTTCAATTCAAAGGAAGAAAATTCATATATTCTGTTTCTTTTGTTAAACTTAACAGTTATACTTCCTGACCTGGAATTTGCCTTAATCCAGAGACTGTTTGATTAGGGAAGGCAAGGGTGAACTTTTGCCATCATCTCAAGTCTGTATTTACCTATGACTTCCTGCTGCAGTTTAGTAATCACACTGCATCTCTTTGACTTTTGAATTTTTATAGTGGGGATTAAGGAAAGTGCTGAGAACAATTCATGAAAATAAGTAATAGAAATGAAAGGGTTCATAGAAGGACTAATCTAATATACACTTTCAGGGTTACTAGAAAGTCCTCTGTATTTGAAAAAATTATTCTCAGTCATATAACTTTAAATCCTACCAATAATTACTTCATTTTTATAAGTTAATGCCTTTTGTTTAAGAAATGTGACATGATTCTACTATGAGCCAATGTTGTAAATACTATTCCCTTTGTCTCTTCTTTTCTTCTTCAATGTCTGCCTCCCCAGAGGGAGGCTGAAAATGCCAGAGAATGACATTCCCAGCATTTCTTTCCATAGTGGTGGCCATTTGACCCAGTTACGGTCAATAAGACATAGAGGCAAGCCTGTTGAAAACTTCTGAGGAAGTTTATCACCCTTACAAAACATAAGAAGAGAGCCCTTGCCTCATGCTGCTTTCTTTAGATTTTTTGACATGGCTACCATAGAGTTGCTGTAGAATCTGTCTAGCTGCTAAGCTTAATGACCAAGAGAAGACATCACTCACTCATTGATTATGACAAAATGAAAACAGGAACAAGCACTTGGTAAAAATACTGGTAAGCCAGTGAAGACACCCTGGAACCACCTGTATGCAGTACAATTTTTATGAAAAACTCTTTCAGAAAGCCTTTCCAGATTTTCTCAACATTAAATGAGTTGGAAGAACAATAAAGCTATATATATATATATTTTTTAATTTTATTGAGATATAAATATTAAAATACAATTCACCCACTTAAAGTGTACAATCAAATACTTTTTAGTTTTCTCAGAGTTGTGCAATCATCATCACAATTTATTTTGGAATATTTTCATCACCCCAAAAAGAAGCTCTAGAACCAGCAATACTCATTCCCCATTTCTCTCCCCTCCCCAACCCCCAGACCCAAGCAATCATTTATATACATTCTGTCTCTATTCTTGACATTTTAAAATAATTCCCCCTATCTAACTATAATAAAATCTATTCTTTGACCAACCTCTCCCTGTTCTCCTCTCCCCTAACCACCCAAGTCTCTGGTAAGCACCATTCTACACTCTACTTCTATGAGATTAACTTCTTTAGAGTTCACACATACAAGTGAAATCATTCTTTCTGTACCTGGCTCATTTTACTGAAAATGTCTTTCTGGTCGATTGATGTTGTTACAAATGACAAGAGAATTGGAGGGAATATTTCCAAATTTTATATCTAAAAAGACATTAATTTCCCAAATATATATGGAACACAGAAAACTCAAGTAAACAAAACACTCTATTAAAAAAAAAATAGGCAAAAGAACTGAATAGGCATTTCTCAAAAGACATACAAAGGACCAACAAGTATATGAAAAAAATGCTCTGCATCACTATCCATCAGGGAAATCACATGAAAACCACAATGAGATCACACCTTACACCGTTAGAATGACTATTATCAAAAAGACAAAAGAGAGTAAGTGTTGACAAGCAAGTAGAGAAAAGGGAGCTCTTAAATACTGACGGTGGGAACACAAATTAGGACAGCCATTATAGAAAGTAGTATGGAGCTTCTTCAAAATACTACAAAATAGAACTACCATATTATTCAGCAATCTCACTACTGGGTATATGACCAAAGGAAGTGCAAGCAATATGTCAAAGAGATATCTGCACTTCCATTTATTTTTGCAGTACCATTCACAATAGCCAAGAGTTAGAATCAACCTCAATGTCAATTGACAAATGATAAAGTGTGGTACATATAACAAAAGAACTATAAGTTTCAATAGATATCAGGCAAAAATATAATAGTACAAATGCAATAACAATGTTATTCAATTCAAAAATTAATTGTATACAAAGTAAATTACCCTATATATTAAATAAAATTTTAGTTTTGTTGGGCTTTTCTTTTAAAAAAATAATATGCCATTCTCTCGCTTTTACTTTTCCTGGACCAAATGTGATGCAAGGTATTTCATAATTAACATGTCTGAAAAATACTGGGAAAGATAAATTCAACTGGGTAACAGCAAACTTAGCATTTACTGTCATCAATTTGTTATATGTCAACTCTATCATGTGGTTCGCAAGCCCCTGCATTCCTTTTGTGTTTGAGAAAGAAAAAAAAATGTTGACTGAAGGACCAAACTATGATTTGGTTGGGGAATATAAGGTGACTCTTTTCCCTTTCCTTACCCAACCTGACAACTCAATTAGTTTATTTCTACCAGTGAAAAAAGAGCCAGATTGTGAACCGATCAAGATACTAATATGATTGGGAGGTAAATTTTCTCTTAATAATATTTATTTTTGTTCTGTTTTTTCTGAGAAAATATAGTCATTATAATAAAAATTGAAGGTATTGCTTTTCAAATCCCAATAGATATGTTTCACTGGAAGCATGAATTTGATTTTGAAAATGTAGTTTTGACTCTATAATAAATTACATTAAATAATACATTTAACTTTTATAATATATAACTAAAAGAAGTTTTACAGAACTTCTTTCTTGACTATAGAGCCCTGCAAAATTGTGACAGTATTTGCACCTGGGACTGAATTTGATTAGATCTTTGGGGTTTTTTTGTTTGTTTGTTTTTGTTTGTTTTGAGAAGGCGTCTTGCTCTGTGGCCCAGGCTGGAGTGCAATGGCACAATCTCGGCTCACTGCAACCTCCACCTCCCAGATTCAAGTTATTCTCCCACCTCAGCCTCCTGAGTAGCTGGGATTACAGGTGCCTGCCACCATGTCCATCTAACTTTTATATTTTTAATAGAGACAGGACAGGCTGGTCTCGAACTCCTGACTTCAGGTGATCCACCTAGCTCAGCCTCCCAAAGTGCTGAGATTACAGGCGTGAGCCACCACACAGAGCCTGTATTTGATGAGATCTCAAATCCACCTTTGAGAGGTTTCAGATCAGACTTCCTCTCACACAGTTGACAGAGTGGAATAAGGGTAAAAGTGGGAGCAGGAGTAGAGGCATCTTCTCTCTGATTGATCCTCAATAGCGGAAGGCTTTTAGGTAATAGCACCAGATTTCATACAGTTATTCACCCCTTACCTACCCTCAAATATAGACTGCCAGGTTTAGTCAATGGAAGATATTTCCTCTATTTCCTGAGATGCCAATAAGTTTATTTATTTCTTGAGATCTTGATAAGTTCCAAGATAATTTGTCACTCACATGCAAGCTTACTCACTTTCTCATTTATTAATTTACTAAATTATTCATTTGACAGATATTTATTGATGATCTACTGTAAGTGTTATAATCTGAAGTAGACAATTATGATTCAGACACAGTCCTTGTTGTCCAAAAGCTTATCAATGTCTTTATTGTCTAAGAGTTTATTAATGTCCTTGTCATCAAAGAGAAAAAGGAAAAGCTGACATCTGAAAATACGATGTGGTTAGTAACCTGAGAGGTACATTGTTTACGGGATAAGTAAAAAGGACCTGGAAAATTATACTGGACCAGGTTTTGCTAGTTTACTTTGTAGTCATTTTCTTGCAGATTTAGACAATCCTCCCGAGGTAAAGCTGGAGAACTCGGGGTAACATAAAAAAATAAGAGTACAGAAAGCTAGTAATGGATTTCTTTGCACCAGTGTTTATCAAACATTAGTGTGCATCAGAATCCCCAGTTTATGCACAGACTGCGGTACTATCCAGTCTTTCCCATCCCCAGAATTTCTGATCCAGTAGGAACAGGATGGGGCCCGATAATTGAATTTATAGAAAAAAAATCACCGTATGCTGCTGGTGCTAGTGTAGGGACTGCCTTTTGAGATGCATGCTATGACTTGCTGTGGTTCTTCTGATGATTTGGGTATTACAGACACATGGGTATATGTGCAGGGGAATGAGTCCTGTAGAAAAGACTTCTTTTCAGGCTACTCTATCCAGGATGGGCTTTTACACTCCCCTTGTTCCTAGTAAACTTTCTAGAAGCTAGGTTGGATTCCTAGTGACCCAGGAAGAGAGTGAAATGGGGAAGAACATTGTTAAAGAGATTAATTGGCTGCTGGTTCCCCTAAAAAGAGGGCCATCCAAATATAGCAAAAAATATGTATACTTCAGAAGCGGTGTCATTAACACACACTGAACTATCCGAATTCCCATATTACTATGCCCTCAGATGGGCGCATATTCATACTTAAGCTATTTCGTTGCAATGTAGAAGAAACAGAGAGTGGATTATATGTTTCCATCACTTCAGTATCTTCACCTCTCCAATGCACATGCTCTTCTATAAACCTATCCCATTTCATGTGAATTCCTTATTACCCATGTAGACAGGATTGTTTTTTAGTTGTTAATCCATTTGTGTTTCAGTTTCTTTGCCTGTAAGGTGGGGATAAAAATAGAATCCACCCCAAAGAATCCTTCTGAAGACTAAAAATCCTTACATGTGTAAAACATTTAGAACAAAAGGTACATAATAATCTCTGAATAAATCCTAGCTATAGTCATATAGTTAGCTTTTTAAAAAAATGTAAAATTTTAAACATAAAGTTGAAATAATTTTACAGTGAATCCCTTATATCAACTATCTAGATTCTTGATGTATTTCAAAGCAAATTTCATACATCAATACAATTCCCTAAATATTTCACCATGTTAATGATGAAGTTATAGCTCAATATTTTTATGGATTTTTCCTTTTGAGTTAAAATTTACATTTAAATAACTCTTAAATGTACAGTAATTGAATTTTGATGAATGTATATATCTCTGTAACCCAAGCCTCTATCAAAACATAGAAAATCGCTTGAACCCCAGAAAGTTTCCCCATGCTTGTTCCTGTCAGTCCCTGCCTTTATTCGCATCCCAGTCATCACCCCCATGAGCTATGACTATTCCACATCTTTGCCAACATTTGTTGCTATTTCTTTAATGTTGGCACATAGGTACTGGTGTCTTATTATGGTTTTAATTTTAATTTCTCTGATAGCTAATTATATTGTGCTTATTTCCAATTCATATATCTTCTTTAGTGAAGGTTCTGTTTAAGTAATTTGCCATTTAACAAATTGTTTTTTATTTTTAGTTGTAGAAATTGTTTACCTATTCCTGATATCATTAGCATGTCAGATGTCTGACTCGTGTATATTTTACTACCGATTGTAGCTTTCTGATTTATGTTCTTAACAGTGTCTTTAGATGAGAAGAACGTTTAAATTTTAATTAATTTGAACCTATTACTGAGTTTTCTACTACGGTTCTTTTATCTAATTGTCAATTCTTTTAACTGTCGGTTCTTTTATCTAATTGTAATATTCTTCTACAATATTGCACTGTCTTGATTTGATGCTGTGGCTTTACATAAAGTCTAGGGAGCAGGCAATGTAAATTCTCCTACATTTTTGTTTTTCAAGATTGCTTTGGAAATTCTATGTTTCTTGCATTTCCATGTCAATTTTAGAATAACCTGCCAATTTCTAAGAGCTATTTAATTGGAATTGTGATTAAGATTGTGACAACTCCGGCCGGGCGCGGTGGCTCAAGCCCGTAATCCCAGCACTTTGGGAGGTCGAGAGGAGCAGATCACGAGGTCAGGAGATCGAGACCGTCATGGCTAACCCGGTGAAACCCCGTCTGTACTAAGAAATACAAAAAACCAGCCGGTCGAGGTGGTGGGCGCCTGTAGTCCCAGCTACTGGGGAGGCTGAGGCAAGAGAATGGAGTGAACCCAGGAGGCGGAGCTTGCAGTGAGCTGAGATCTGGCCACTGCACTCCAGCCTGGGCGACAGAGCGAGACTCCGTCTCAAAAAAAAAAGATTGTGACAACTCCATTTAAGTTTGGACAGAATTGACATTTGAGAAATGTTGAATCTTCTGATCCTTGAACACAGTGTATCTCTCCATTTATTCAGGTCTTCTTTAATTTATTTTAGCAATATACTATGTTTATCAGTACAGAGGCCTTGTACATCTTTTGGTAAATTTATTTAAACATGTTTGATGTATTTTGATGTTCTTACAAATGGGATCATTTTGCAAGTTTATTTTTTATGTTTTTGTTGCCAAGATAAATATCTTCATCTTTATTTTTGTGTATTAAGCTTATATCCTATAACCATGGTATATTTATAGGTTAGTTGTAGTGATTCTTTTGTACATTTCTTTGAATTGCCCATATCAATAACCATGTCATTAATACATAGTTTTAATTCTTCCTTTCAAAAGTGTGTGTCTTTTTTATATTTTTCTTGTAATACAATACTTAATACTTTCAGTGCAATAAAGACTAGAGGTAGTGAGAACCCTCTCCTCATCCTTGCCTTATTCCAGATCTTAGGAGAAAAGCATTTACTATTTCACCATTAGTATGTTAGTTATAGATTTTTCTTAGATGATTTTCATCAGGTAGAGGAAGTTACATTTGACTCCTAGTTGACTCCTAGAGTTTTTATTATAACATGGAGTTAAATTTTATCAAATTTTGATAATTAAGTGCAGTCTTTAAATTGATTTACATATTTAAAATTTGTTTAATCTTGAATCGACTTTCATCATTTTTTGAGAAATATTTCTGTTTATCAAAGTTGTTGGTTTCCTTGGTGGAAAGTTGTTCTTGATGTTTCCTTATTATCCTTCATGACCTGTAGAATACGAACATATGCTTTTGCCCTCATTACTGATATTGGCAATTTGTGTTCTTTCTCTTTTTTAATTTCGTTAATTTTATTAATATTTTTAAAGAATCAACTGTTGCTTTATTAAGTGTCCGTATATAGTGGCTTTTATATTTTATTGACTTCTTGTATATTTATTATTTTCTTCTTTTGCTCAATTGATTGCTTAGCTCTTTGTTTTCTAGCTTCTTAAGTTGAAACCTTAGGATATTGAAGGTAGACATTTTTTTTCTAATATAAGCATTTAAAGCTAAGCCCTAGATAACCTGCAACCTACATATGTTGATATTTTGTGTTATTTTATAATTCAGTTGGAAATATTGTCACCATTTTCTCTTTTTTAAGCTCATGGATTATTTAGTAGTTTATTTTTTAATAATTAATATATACGATTTTTCCAGATATATTAAACAACTACTTTTTAATTTAACTTCATTCAGGTGGGATAATATATACTGTAGGATATATATATATATATATAATTTAGTGAAATCTTTGCATTTTTTTTGCCTAGCATGTGGCCTTTGTTGGTGTATACATCATCTGCCCTAAACTTATAATTATAAATTATGTCAGGAGTTTGATAGTTCAGATCATCTAGTTGTTTACTGTTTCTTTGGTTTTGTTGTTTCATCAGTTCCTAAGAGAGAGTTGCTGCAAAATTGATTATTTCTCTACAGAATTCCATCCATTTTTGCTTCGTGAATTTTTAAGCTTTATTATTAGGTTCATAGGTATTTATGACTATAATTTCTTTTCTATGAATTGACACTTCTATTATTACAGTTGAATTTAAATTGAAAACTATCTTTTGGGTGGTATTCAAACCTCAATTCCATGCTTTTATGTTTAACAAGGAGAGAGATGGAGTCAGGTTAACATATGTGTGGTTCAGAGGTAACACAGACATTCAAGAATGGTTCATATAGAATTTAGATTTATCCTGCTCTGGCTGTCTCCTTTCTCATATTCCCTACTTTCCCTTTCCAGTGGTTGTAGTTGCCACAAACTCTATCTTCTGGTTCTTCAGGCCACTACAATTGTGAGTGTGCTATCAGAGTTTTAGCTTTCCTACACAGTGCAAACTGGGGCTGTTCCCAGGATAGAATTCTGGAAGAATGAGAACCTCACCCAGTATACTTTCAAGTGTATTTTTTTCAACCTTGACTTCCTTCTAGCATCTGCTTGTTTTTCATCTCCATCTAGTGTCTTCAAATAAGTATTTCTTTGCCTCCAGAATTTATAGCTATCACCTCTGGAAAGGCTGCTCTGATAGGTGCTTATTTATCTGTTCCTGAAAATGAAACTCTTAGTTTGGTTTTAAAATAATAATTTATTTTCAAAAATTATTTCCCCGCACCACCCGGCCCCCCCGCCCCCGCCACAGCCTTCTTCTCTCCTCCCCCTTCTCTTCCTTCTTCCATTTTTAGAATTTTAATTCCTTTGCCAAAGACTGAGATGTTATACCTTTCTGCCTTGCCCTTTGTACTCACACATTTTAAGAAATGTAGTTCCTGGCTGGGCACGGTGGCTGATGCCTGTAATCCCAGAACTTTGGGAGGCCAAGGAGGGTGGATCACCTGAGATCAGGACTTCAAGACCAGCCTGGCCAACATAATGAAACTCCATCTGTACTAAAAATATGAAAAATTAGCCAGGCATGGTGGTAGGCACCTGTAATCCCAGCTACTCAGGAGGCTGAGGCAGGAAAATCACTCGAACCTGGGAGGTGGAGGTTGCAGTGAGCCGAGATTGTGCCACTGCACTCCAGCCTGGGCAACAAGAGCAAAACTCCGTCTCAAAACAACAACAAAAAAAAAAAGAAAAAAAGAAAAGAAAAGAAAGAAATGTAGTTCCCATCCTTTTTCCTATTAAAGATAGCGGTCAAGCTTGCAGTTCTTATTAAAAGAGCTAGGGGGAAAGAGGATCAACATGGTAATCTAGAGTTCCTTAGTTCATGAAGGAAGTAATTCATACCCATAGAAGAAAATAACACAAGGGACAATATTTAAATAAATAGGTAAAATTAGAGTTCTGGGTAATAAGTCTATGTTTAAATTAAGACAAGAGGAAGACCTGTAGGAAGCCAACTCAGATGTCAGGAAGTGAGTCAAGTTCACAGTGTTTCAATACAAGGCAGCAACTCCAAGGGAAATCTTCGAGGTATGTAGAAAATAGGAGCAGGAGCCAGTGTGGCAAAAGCTACAGAAGCCAAGAATGACCCCGTGTTCCAGATCAAAGCAGATTCCAGGTTTTAGGAGGCAGGACTAATCCAGTTCACACATTATTTGTTATCATGTTTGCTAACATCCCCACTGAAAACTTCAGATCTGTTACAAGGCAGGACAGCCTAAGCCTCCTGTAATGTTCATCAGAAAGTACACACTAGCAGGGACACAGAGTCAAAGACTTGCATGGAAAAAGCAGAATTCTTCTGCTTAAAACTACTGTATAGAACTACCACATAAACCAACTTTTAAATTTCACCAAATGTCACTGTTCCTCATATATTCATTGAAGGAGTAAATGAAAAATTGGAAAGATCAAGCCAAGGCTAACCATAAACCATAAATGGAACAGAGCAAGTTCATTTCTCTGTTTGATGAACCAATGAACTATTATAACTTATCTTAATATTCTACATCCAAATTCAGTACCCTTAGAATGGCAGACACTTGAGTATCTCCACTAAATCTTATTTTCAGAAGAGTGGAAACTTGGATTTCATATTCACTTCCAAGCAACTCATTCTTGATGTCATTAGACCTCTCTGTGGAAGCCAGAAAACTAAACTGGCAGAAAAGTCATTAAACAACAATAAAATAAGCCAGAGTCCATGTTGTTCAAAGTTTTTTTTCAAGAAATATATTTATTGGAATTTATATTTAGATGAAGTTTACAGCAGCAGATGGCAAGAATTTCAGGCAATTTGTAAGATATGTCAGGCATTTTAGCCAATAAGATAACAAAATGCAATAGCACCTGTCTTTTTCCTTATGTTTCTTGATAACCATATGAAAATAAAAATGTAAACCCAAGATTTCCCATATTTAAAAAAAAGAAAAGAAATTATTGCATTCTGATGGAAAAAGCCAAAGTTTTCCAAAGAGAACATTTAAGCAGATAGGATTCAAATCTCTAAGAAAACAGTTAACAACCAGGTAGAATAATTGTCATTTCACCTATATAGTTTTATTCTAAAATTATAGCTTATAATTATGAAAAATGCATGTGATATTGAACATGTGTACCTACCTATCTTTGAGTTTATCTCCATAACTGATTGTCTATAATGCCTTCTAAGATTCAGTTACTTTTCATAAAATAAGAAATAACATTGTCTACATATTGTTAAAAAATTAAACTCAATATGCGTGAAAATTTATGTGAGATATATATGAGAATTTAAAGCTAATTTATAAGTCTTTATTATTATAATTAATTACAAAAATTATATCATAGGACCTAAGGGAACATTAATAAATATTTTCAGAATTTTAATAATATTTTTAAAATAATTAGAATGATTAGCATACTGAACATTCCAAAAATAAATAAACAAAATAAGAAATAACCAGAGTATACTGACAAATTTATCTAAACTAGTGTTCTTTTATTCATATAATTACCAAGCTGTTGATCAGGTGACTGTCTCAGCCTTAGAAAATCTTGGTTTTAGTAAAGATCTGTCACAATTTCTTAAAATATTTTATGCATAAGACTTTAGAAATATTCACATATATAATTTTTAAATTTAAAAGTAGCTAATAGTTATTTATAGCAGCATTGATTATATAATGGGGGAAATATTAGAGTATGAAATACAGTAAGAGGTCACAGCATATGTACCAGAAGTATATTTGCAAAGAAACAAATATGAGCCAGGAAATGGGTAAATTATTGATAATCCATTCCTATAAATGTGTTGCATCTACATCCTTACTGCCAGTTTACCGCTATAACTTCATGACCTGCAAGGCTTTTGGAGGTACAGGGGTTCTACATCTCACATAAAGATGTTATCATTCAATTTCTTGGTTCCACTTACAGGAATTCTGTTTTCATAAATCTGATTAGAAGGAAAGAACCCCTTGATCTGAATAGTTTGGGAGGTGATTTTGATATGCAGTTACGTTTGAGAACTGGTAAAATAGTGTATTTCTTTATTTTGCATTTTCAGAGAAGTAAAATGAGTTGTCAATGGTTAAAATATAAATATAAACTAACCTGGGACTCAAACTATCTTTTGTTTGCTGTCCAAGAAATTCTAGCAAATTATAAACTTGTTATTGATCCTCTGTTACTAGATAAAAAACATGTGGGTAGTCAAATTTTATCAGGTCTGATTTAAGGGTATCTAAAACGGCCTCCAATCCTACCACCAATGATAGGCACTTTTTAAAATATGTTTTCACCCAGAAACCTCTATAATATGAAGCCTTTTGTGGCATAAAGAACTCACTATTCCAAATCAAAATACATGGGCAGTGTGTGGGACACATATTACTAAGTAAGTATTTGTTATACAGCAGCAGCTTAGTTATCAGCAGTGATGTGCTGGTAACTCTTTAACCTCTGGTTTGTCTCCTCCTACCCCCAAAACCCTTGTGTGTGTGTGTGTGTGTGTGTGTGTCTGTGTGTGTGTGTGTGTGTATGCATGTGTATATACATATATACTTATATATTTGTGTTGTAAGTTTTAAAGTTAAAAAATATAGCACAATTTTAAAATAATAACAAAACACACAATGCACATTGAAAATTTCATATAGCCAATTAATAAGCCTGAAATGCTTTGGTGAGTTTTGCTGATCTCTTACAGCCAAGGCTAATCTGTATTGTAATTGACTACTGAGTATAGTTTGATCATAAATTTTATGTTGCTATACTTGTGTGTATTTACAAGTAATAAGAAACTAAAGCAATGAAGGCATGCCCATACTTCATTCACTTAAAAGTAACATTATTTGCTGAATTGGATAATACTTTTCAGACACTAGAAAAATATTTGCTCAGTTTTTGTGGTATTCACAGTATAATGGCCACTGAGGTAAACATTTCTAAGATTAATCTGCATTAATAACACTTTGTCAATCAGTTTCTTAAGTCAAGACAACAAAACAATAAATCAAGCCTTTATTTGTACTGTTTTCTAGTTTCCATGGATTTCAAGAGATCACATGAAACAACTGAATATGGGGTTGGGAATAGATGTGCAGTAGCCATCATGATGCCATACTTCCACTCAGCAGACAGACTAAACAAAACTATCCTCAAAAGCAAAGATAATAGTCAATATAGTAAAATATACAGGAAGATGTGTATTATCCATTTTTTTGGTTTTTAATATAATGCATTTAATAAGTACTTGGAATTTTATTTTTAATAATAGCTTTGTTTAATAACTGACTTTCAAAATTCCTGACAATTTAAAAAATGGGGCTCTTAAGCCAGTATCCCCAGCACACCACTGGTTCAGTCAACAGTTTGCCTGAAAAGATAAAGAAAGAGGAGAACACTGATATGACAGGTGAATACATTAGGGGAGGAAAACTTCAATTAAAAGTTGCATACTTTAAGATAGTGCAGTGGAAGGAAATTTTTTTTCAAGAGAATTTCTCTTTTAGTCCTTTTCTCTTCATATTTGGTGTTAAACTGAGGTTATCACATAATTGTAGAAAATCATATTTTCTTTCTGGAAGAGTAATTTCACAGGAATTCATGGAGTCAGAAAAAAATGATTTGTAAGAAAGAGATAAAACCTGACACAAATAATGCCTGGAAACAATGATAGGCTTGACAAATTGCCCCGCATCACCACAGTCCCTGAATTATTCTGTTGTTGAGATCATTTTCTGGCTTGAAAGTAATATATTTTTTGAAGTTTAATTACAGATGAACTTTACCAATGCCCACCACGCCCATGCTTTTTCTTCTGGGTAAAATTTGAACAAAAGTGAGCATAGCTTATGAGATAGCTTTTACTATGAGTGTCATAAAATTTCAAAATATATCCTGTGAGTTTATAGCCTGTAAATAGAACATTAAAAAGAAGCAAATATGAAGGAAAGATATACCTTTCTAAGTTTTCCAGTTCATACCTTGTCTATGTCAGAAAATTATTTTAGCCAATAATATTCATTTAGCAACTATATACATGGTTCAAGAAAATTCTCAGTGAATTTTAAATTTTAAATTGATTAACTTCTAAATGTTTAATCAAGTTTAAAGGATAAGTTCCTCAAACATAGATGAACTTTGCATATCATAGCTGTGAAAAAGTTAACGACACTTTTTGTTTTTGTTTTCTGCATGAGCCATAGTGGTCAAAACATTAAACCCTTCTTAATTCAAGGTTTCATAAAAAACAACCTAGGATGTTTTCTTCACAGATGGCTTAAAGGTGTTGGAAAATGAACTTCAGAAAACTTTTAATCAGCTCTTATTCTGGGACTAGTCCTTTGACTTTAATTGAGTCACTTCAGTTCTTCTTGAGTCTCAGTTTCCTCACCTATAAGATAAACACTGGGTCCTGGGAGTGTTTCAAGGGTCAAAGGAAACCACCTGTGACAATTCTGGAAAAAATATGACATTGGGTAACAACTCTTGTCATTTCCATGGCATTGCAATATTTAGTAATATTTTCATGTTATGAGCTGAACCGTTGAAATGCTCTAATTATAGAACTATAATGAAAGTATTTATGTATTTATTCAGTAATATAATTTATCGAGACAGGGGGCAGAGAAATTCTAGGCAGAAAAGGGTGGGTCTTTGATGAAACCCAACCCTCAAGCTGAAAAGCATGAAACTACAGCCCAAAGTAAGAACTTATATCCCTGTTTTCCTGCTCAAATGTTGCTCTCTCCTAAACCACCCATGACCCCACCCCATCCCATCCTGTGCCTATGAAAACCCCAGACTCAGCCAGTGAATGGAACGACTACCTCTGAACGTTGGAGAGAAGTGGGTTGACTTCAGAGGGACATCTCGATGGCATAACTTTGGAGATGAATCTGCTGGATATGGCCAGAATTCAGAGGAAGATTATCTACCCACCCCATCCCCTTTTCAGCTCCCCTTCCCACTGAGAGCCACCTTCATCAGCAATAAAATCCCCTGCATTTACCATCCTTCAATTTGTTTGTGTGACCTTACTTTTCCTGGGTGCTGGACAAGAGCTTGGGAGCCACAGGTGTGGATACAAAAGGCTGTCACACTGGCCCTTTGCTCTTGCTGGCAAAAAGCAGCCACCTCACGTGAAAAGGCAGAGGGCCAACTGAGCTGCTAACACTAAAGAGCTCTGCAGATGGCAGAGCTAAAAGAGCACTGTAACATTCCCTCTGGGGCTTCGGAGGTCACAGGCACCCCCACCTAGACACTGCCACGGGGCTCGCAAATTCACTTCTGCTGGCGCCCAAAAGTGCTTGCTACAGCTCCTGCAGCCGCTCACCGGCGTTCTCCCTCCGGAGGGGTGGAACACAGCGAGTCTGAATGAGTGGAGTTGTGTCCCGCAGGCACACTGAAACCAGCCAGTTTCAATGCTCATGTACTCCAGTTCCCACCTTATTCGCTTGTGCAGTCACTCCCACAAGGTGTTGAGAGCAGCAGGCTGAGTAAACAAGGTAGCCCTGTTGCGAGTCCCAAGGAGAAGTTAGGGAAATATCCTGCTTCATAATTAATACCTGTGAAGCCCTGGCTACCCCAGCAACTAGAACACTGGAAGTAACTTCCATCTTCCAGTGTCGCTCTTGACCATACCTGCCTGCTTCCACAACCCAAAACAAAGAGGAAATGGGAATTTTTATCTATTTGTATTCTATGCATGTGAAATGAATACGTTATGAAAACAAATAAATGCATGTAAAATACGTATACGTATGTTTTCTATGTCAGCCATAATTATCAGGAGTTTGAGCTGCATGTTGTCAGAAATTCCAATAGTTTTCAGTAGATATTCCTAAGAGCTGACAGAAAAGAAGAGGACATCAAATTTCCTGCACAGAAAAGGTAATCATCCACTTAGTGAAATCAACTTATTCACAGGAAACTACTAGAAGTATTTTAGGACAAGAAATTACCATACCTTAAATTAAATGATAGAAATTATATGATATGTATTGTATGGCTTGAAATATAGAAGTGCTATGAACCTTTACAAACAGAGAAAAAGTGTTTGTGGGAGTGACTAAATGCGTATATAGAGGGAGGAAGTGTATTTCCATATTTATTAATTTAATTGTGTATAATACTGGTAACAACTTACTGGGGGGAATTTAAACGTATGTCTTTCACCCTTTGAAATTTTAGCAGTACGTTGGAGAAAAATAAATAAAGCAGAATATAGACAGAAATTGATTAAGCAGAGATAGAAACTTGATATATTTAGTTTTTACACAGTGAGGCAGTGTTCACTGTGGATCTTGTGAAGGGAGGTCATCTTTGGCTGAAACTGACTGGGAAGGCCTAGCAGAAAAGTAAGGATTCATTTGAAGTTTGTGGCTGATAAATGCTTCTCTGCTGAATAGGAAAACAGAATTCTAGGAAGGAAGAACAAGGGAGTTGGAAAATTGGAAACTGAAATAAGAGTAGGCTGTCTAAATAGTAGTCATGATTAACTGAAATGATAGATCGATTGTAGATTTAAGAATTAATACTAAGTGAACAGCAGAGGGATCATGGATTTTGGAAGTTAGGCTAAGGAGCTGGCACTGAATTCTCATGGGCAATGGGAGACCAAGGGAAATAGGAATTTCTCACAGAGAGATTCAGAGTTAACAATGGTATAGAGTCAAGGTTTCTTTCGAAATGTCCAAGCATTTCAGTGATTCCTCTAAACTGACTTAGATACCCCATGCATTGGGTAGTTCTCGTCAATGATTCTTCTCCAGCAGTACCTGGCCGGCTAAATCCTTTGCTATGGCACTTGCCCAATCTGAGAACTAAAGTGATACCAGTGACACATTCACCTCAAGAGCAAAATTTAAGGGGCAGGAAAAGCTCAGTAAACAATGTGAATATTTTAATGCAATATTTCTAAAAATAAAAATCAAGGCAAAATTTCAAATGAGCAAAATACCAAAAAAAAAAAAAAAAAAAAGAAAGAAATTAAATACAGTATCAGTACTCACCATGTGCGTGGCCTGTCTCATTTGATCCTAACAATCACCATGTGAGGACCACAAGACAATCATTGTTATTCTCATTTAATTATCAAGGACAATTGAAACCCAGAGAAGTTCACTCACTTGCTTGAAATGGGGAACCAGAACTCAAACCTAGATATTCCTATTCAAAAGTAGTATATTTTCTGCTCCGGGAGACTAGCAGGTCCTTTTATGGATGTTCTCTGAATAGATTCAGGGAAGAGGCAATTTGGAAAGCTCAGAACGTTCATAGTTCTCACTGATTTAAATCTAGGAGGTTTGCTGTGTAGGATGCTGATTCTGTAATGTATTTTTCTCTCTGAGTATTTCTGTTAAGCTTTCAGTGGAATAAAAGAAAAAAATTTGGGAGGAAATAAATAGGATCATCCTGAAAGAAAAAATATATAGAAATTTCTACTTGAAAAGAGACAGAGAATAGACTGCAGAGTCTAGGTAGAAGACAGTAAATTGCATGCTAATCGCATGCCAATAATGAATGGACCTACTGTTTCATATACCTCCATATGACCCTCAGGGATAAAAACCAGCTGAATCCACTGCATCTCAGCATAGTCCTTGAATTGAATTTACTAGTAAAACCAACTCAGATGAATTTTTATTTATTATTTAGCCAATGACAATGTTTCCAAGGTCACTAATTAGCAGTTTTAATCTCTTTAAACCCCCATCTTATTTGGATTCATGGCTCTGATCTACATCTTGTGTTTCCATCTGCATTTACTTTGATTTGCCACTTGGACATTCATACTGACCCCATCTGCACAATGGTGTCTGCCAGCCCAGAAGCTGGTCAGTTGCATTAGGGCTCTGGATGCTGGGCCTGGAGATGGCAATGAGGACAGTAGGCAGCAGTGACAGTGTATCAGAGGCCAAGACCCGAAGCCAAAGCAGATATTCAGTTGATTGGGCCTAGGAGTTGGGACTAAAGCACAAGGTGCACGGCAGGTGGACTGATGAGATTGCAGAGCAGCAGCAGTTTGGAGTTGGCAAGGTTTTGCTCACAGTTTGAGTGCAGCAGCCTTATTAGCAGGGTTGAAGCAGTGGTTTCATCCACTGAAGTTTCCTGACAAAAACATTGTCCCACTTTCAAAACTCAAATAAAATCTCAACAGGAAAGAAAACCTCCTGCGTGTGGAAAGGCGTTGCTCTTTGACCAAGCACTTTGCTTCTGGTGGGAGACAGAAGGGAAGAGAGGGTATCTACCTGCCCACCAGGTTAGCAATAAACCTCTGTTTCCTCAGTTATCCAACCCATACAATGGAAAGAGTAACTGCCTTATCTATAGCACAAATACATTATGAAAATTATGTGAAATAATGTGCATAACAGAGCTTTAAAAAGAACAAAGCCTCATATTTTAGAAGTTGTCTTTTATTAAAAATTAGCATTGCTTTTGAATATGCTAATATATAGCCTTTTGATTTCTCCTGAGAAGGAATTTAGCATCATCTAAGCTGTTGTTAATCTTGTATTATTTCTTTTTTGTCCCCAAATTCCAGCTAAGGTGAACTTTGTATATTCCCTCATCATAATCTTTTGGATATTTTCCTGTTTCCATGCTGAAACTCATATTATTTTTTTTCTATCAGGAAAATATTTGCTTTCTATTTGTCTAAGTCACAACTTTATCATCTCTTCAAATCCCACCTTAAATATCATTTTCCCCATGAAAAGTTTCTGTCTCCTTCTTACTACTTTAAGCTTCTAATATAATCTTTTGAATTTTATTATGCTACAACTTGCCTCATCCTTACGACAAAGTCATTTGTGTCCTTGAATTATTCCTTCTCACAGATTTTAATCTTCCCTTGAGCAAGGAGACCTATAAGGCCTAGAGAAGGGCTCCACCCATATAATTCTTCAACAGATATTTGTCAATAAGAACCAGACTCACTCTGGAATCTTCCTCTACAAATTTCCTTCAGTAAAGTATATTTGAACAAATTGGAATGTCTTCACTGTTCTGAAATGGGAGGACTGAAATACGGCAGGAATTTCATTTTTTGCTTTTTTTTTTGTGAGTGAAGATGCAAATATTAGAGGAGTATTTCTTACACAACAATCTTAGTAAATCTTTCTCCCACCGTTGGAAACCTGGCAGAAAGTGTCTGGCGGAAGGCTTCCTATGTAACCTTAGGACCCATAGTGAAGCAAGCAGCCTATAAGATACAAAACAAATTTGTCTGACTCACATGGAGGAGAAATTATTCAAATCTTAATACACAATAAATCACAGTAATATATGTAATATCCCCTAGCATATTTCTGTACCCAACAGGTATTCAGTATATGCTAAACTAAAGACAAAATAAGCAAGAATAGCAAACATGTTTTGCAGACACCAGAGTGCTAAATAGAGCAACCAGGATAATTATTGATGGAAAACAACCTCAAATGGTCATTCCTCCCTGAATCAGAGGCAGGACACAACCTCTGTGCACCCAGGGAGTTCATGAGATGAGTACATATGTGCAGAAGGTCATCATGCCTCTCATTGACAAGTTGGCCAAGTCAAAGTGGATCATGTCACCCTGGTTTGGTTTGCCCGAGGGGAAAGCATGCTGTCAGCATCCTTTACCATCTCAAGTCCAGTGAGAAGTTAGGAGAACGCAGTTGCAACATTAATTCCATTTTTCTTAGGTCAGTGGTTTGATGTGACTTGTCTTCAGACCTTGGGCAAAATGATCAATGCATATTTCAGACTGAAAGACCGGGAGCTAGCTAACTCCTCTGTTACAATGTATTCTTAATGAGACACTAGGAAACCTGGTTTCTGATGTTGTGTAGCACTTTCAATGCATGAGCCCAAACCACTTATGCAATCTTTGTCTTAAGACTAAGATGACCATTAACCCTTCATTGTCTGTCATAGTTCCTGCTAATACCTGTTGTATCTGCCTAATTGTTAGTAGCATCCTTTTTCATTTCCAAGAGTATATATGTTTAGATAATAAATTATATGGTTATTCTACTTATCAATCGAGGATGGGGCAAATGACTTTTAAGATATTTTTCTGTTGGATATTTCTGGAATTTTAACTAATTGAAAAACACATCTAAAATGGAATCTAGTTAAATATATATATATATGTGTGTGTGTGTATATAATTGTATAATTATATATAACATATGTATAAATGTTTAATTACATATAACATATGCATAATTGTATATAACATATATATAAGTGTCATATTGTACCTATTTTTTCATATTCTATACACAATAAATTCACATTACCAAAAATACATTTGCAGAGTTAGACTCAAGCCATAGAGCTTATTGATATCCTCAATCCTCTACCAGGGCTCTTTGATAGAGAGATGAGAACAGACAGAGTAACTTCATAGACTGATGTAAAACCTTTTCTTATTTACTTTTATTTTTATCTGTTCTCATCTTTGCTAGTCTATGAAGGAAAGGAGTGCTTTACCTTCTGAAGTCTTGTCTTTGGGAGTTTCCTGGGCTTCAGTCTTCTTGATGGAATGTTTCTCCACACACAAAAATATAAAATTTATAACAGCAAGAAATGTAAATTTAGTTTGTGTGTAAGAGTGAGAACATTAAAATAAGAAGGGTTGCCATGGATAGAGGCAGGTTGACAAATGCTTCCGAATGAAGGAGAGATAAATGTGAAAATATGAGAAAAATGAGAAAGTGCATTCAGACTTGCTAGGTCATATCCTTGGCTGTGAATATTTGTCAGATGTTGTGACAGCTGTGCCTCATAGTATGACTTTTGGAAATAGGCTATTGTATTTGTTTAAAGAGGAATTCACATGCTTAGCCAATATCCTGGAGCCAGAAATATCAAGGAACATTTAAGACAAAATGAGAAAATCTCAGGAAATGATAAGGCCAAGTTTTGAGTACAAAGTTTCCCCCAAAACACCCATAAACTTTGGACATGCATCTGATTGGGTAAGGGTGACAGTTTTAAGTAAGATGAGAAGAAAAGTAATAGCAAAGACAATGATTTATGATGTCTTTACAATTGCTTTGACTTTAGCCTGTGTCTTTGTCTCTTAGATTGCTCTGTTTAATGATGTTAAATAATCTCAAGTACACTTTGAAGTTGGGTAACCCACAAAGCTCTTCAGAGGAGTTTTGAAGTTAGATTCGGTAAAGCCTCAAATTGAAGTATAATTTAGGAATCCTGGATGTGGTATACATCTTCAGTCACTGATTTGAAAGTAGGCAGACAGAGACAGCATCTGAAAAGCACATAGTCCAACAGGAAGTTGAAAAGTTTGCCTGCTGACATAATCACATCTGATATGCCAAATCAATATTTTTTTACATATTCTTTACTATTGAAATTTTAGCTATTATTAATATATTGAACATTTTTGTTAATATTGTTTTAAATGTTTCAGAGTTGTTACTGGAAATTACATCATGCCTTCATTTTGGCCAGAATGAAACAAAACTTGAAAGTAGAAAAATAAATGAAGAAGTGGCAAACAAAATGGTGAGGGTTTAAATCAATGTGACTGTCACTTCAAGATTTCAAGTTCCTAAAAGAAGGAATTAGGTAATGTGTACTTATCATTGTTTTGTGCCCAGCAAAGCACCATATAAACTTTAAATCTTCCTATAGGCTTTCCAATTGAGAAGACACAGGAAGTCATAGAAGCCATTCATCTGATGGAGGAAACTCCTGCTGGCAGAACACTTTTGTGGATACTATTTGAGAGAATCCAAAGAAATGGAAAAGAGTTCCCAGTCTTTTATAACTCAGACAGAATGTACTAAGATATAGCACTAGGCCTAAAAACAACATGGCACTCCCACTAAAAATAAATATATATGAAGAAACACATATAATCATTAAATATATGAAGAGATGCTCAAAGTCTTTAGTAATATTGGATTAAGTGAATAAAACCCAAAGTAAGGTTATATTTAATGCAATGTGATTGGCGAAAATTAACAACTCTATGATACCAAATGTTGAAATACAAATAGGCTCTTTTAAACTCTGGTGTTGAGTGTAAACTAGTACAACCACTTTGGAAAGCAGTTTGATATGATCATGTAAGAGTGAATATTCATATAATCTATTATCACAGTGATTTGTCTCCTTGGTAAATACCTAGAAGAAAATCCTTACAAGTGTTCACCAAAGGTATACAACAAAACTTATAGCAACATCATTTGCAATAGTAACAATCTACGGCAGATTAAAACAACAAAAAAATTCATCAAAATGAGAATAGTCATATAGTGTGTGGTATATTCACACAATTGAATAGCATACATGTGTGAAAATAAACTTAAGTCAAATGCTACAATTTTGATGCACCTACATAAGAATATTCAGTAGAAAAGTAATTTCTGGGAACTAGAAGTTAAAACAACAGCTAATACTAACTTGATATAACTGAGGAATGTTTAGCTTTAGCTATTTTTGTGTGTGTGTGTGTGATATATATAAATACACATACATATTTATACATATATTTATAAATCTACATTTCAAATACATTTCACATATGCATAGTATACAAATAGGTATAAATGCCCAGTTCTTAGTTTTTTTGGATTGTCGAAGCAGGCAGGTGTGGTCACGAGGAACACTGGAAGACAGAAATTATTTTCAATGTTCTAGTTGCTGGGTTGGCCAAGGCTTCACAGATATTCATTATATTATTGAATAAATACGTAGATATTTTTATAAATTAGTGCTGCCAACAGAGTATTTCAACAGTTCAGTTTCTTACACAGAAATATAGCTAAAAATAACAATGCCATGGAAATGGAAAAAGCTGTTACACCATGTGCTATATTTTTCTTAGAATTTTCACATATGTTCTTTCCTTTGAGCTTTAAAACACTCCTACAACCCAGTGTTTATCTGACAGATAAGGGAACTGAGACTCAAAAGGACCGAAGTGATTCGATCAAAGTCAAGGGTCTAGTCCTAGAATAAGAGTTGATTAAAAGTTTTCTGAACTTAAGTTGTCTATTTTCCAACATTCTAAGCCACACACTTTGAAAATGTCCTCTGATATATTTTTTGCAAAATTTGAAATGAGGGGATTTCATGTTTCAATAGTAAGGTGATGCCAAGTTAATGGAAATCTCCCTCCTCCCTGGATGTTACCTTGGCAAATAAGAGCATAGTAAATGGCTATGTTAGAATAAGATATAATGTGTCTTTTCTGGCCTACACAGATGAGATTTCAGCTCTCTGAACATTGGCTAGTCATGCTATAAAGAGGCTAAAATGGGGAAGGAAATTCTTTTTAAAATATTTATTCATTCTTTGACTTATCAAGAAATAGAGAAGAATTGTCCTTCACCTTCACAAAAGAGTTTGTGCCTTTATTTGATCTAATATGAAAGAGAAGTAGAAAGGTTTTCCTGATCCCAATAGAAAATGAAATGTTTCTGTATTCCCCAGTGGTGTCACTAAAGAAGTCAATACTGAAATAAGCGTAGCATAGACTTTTATTAATTATTTTGATCTTTGTGAAGTAGACATCCTTCTCTCCCAATTCTTTACAGATGTCTGGATAAAGGTGATGTCATCATCTCAAAGAAGATCAGAAACACTGGGACAAAACTTTTGATGTCTTTCAATATTGTAAATGAGTAGAGAAACTCAAGCCTCATACTTAGAGATTCATCTTTTTCTGAATAGCCTATCTAGGAATTACTTATCTCCATAGACTCCATTGATTAATTTAGTAAACATTAAATACCTTACAAAGACCACCTCAATAAATAGACACATGGTTAGATGCTAAATGTAGCTGTAGACATTTAGAGGCAAGCAGGCCTTGATAAAAGCTGGAGTGGCCAGGGAACATTTAGAGAGAAGGAGAAACAATCCAGGAGACAGAATATCACACTGAGTCAATAGGATCTGTGTAGATCTGGGAAACATGAGAGACATTTTAATCAAAGGAAGACACACCATTCTTGTAAATATTCCCTCGACAAAGGGTTATCGCTCAGGCCCTGAGTCCTGTGAATGCACCTCAGCCACAAGAGAACCATAAGATAAATGGTTTGCTTCCTTAAATGTGGCAACAATCTATTAGGGGACAGGCCTATGAGCTTAAGGGCAGAGCCTCCTTACATTAAAAATTAGTTTGAGTAGGATTCTATATAATTGGCTGATGTGAAGTTTGATAATAGAAACTTTCTTCCTATTATAACTCTCTTATGACCTGCCCTGAGATCTTGTATTTCATGAAAATAGTACCATCTTTGTGTATCTTATAGAAGCTTCAGCCTCCAGGAGGCATTGTTTACATACACATGCCCCTGAGATAAAGGACATCAAACACCTTCTGAAGAAAGTAGCAAGCCTGGCGCGGTGGCTCACGCCTGTAATCCTGGCACTTTGAGAGGCCGAGGTGGGTGGATCATGAGGTCAGGAGATCCAGACCATCTTGGCTAACATGGTGAAATCCCATCTCCACTAAAAATACAAAAAATTAGCCGGGTGTGGTGACAGGCACCTGTAGTCCCAGCTACTCGGGAGGCTGAGGCAAGAGAATGACGTGAACCCCCGAGGCAGAGCTTGCAGTGAGCCGAGATGGCGCCACTGCACTCCAACCTGGGCGACAGAGCAAGACTCCTTCTCAAAAAAAAAAAAAAAAAAAGAAAGTGGCATTAAGACAGGGTCACAGAGAGGATGGTCTTGTTGGAATAAAACCAGCAAGTAAAATTATCATTTAGTGGGAATATTCCAGCCTCAGAACATTAGGACAGGGCTTGTTAAAAGAAAGTTGGAAAGCCATCATGGTCGACCATTTTTTCCATTTTTATTCTCCCAAAAACCTCAGTGAAACATGGCTTGAAAGAAGTGAACTTGGATATACTTCAGCAGTTCAATCTCTCCCCACCAGGGTGAGCCAGGCCATTTCCCTATTTTGGTGCTTAACCTAATTTGGAATCCTCTTTTGCAAAATGCCTTTACCACCTGCCTGAGGTGAAAGGAACAAAGCTCATGCCAACTGACAGCAATGTTCTCTGCAAGGCTGAGTTAACAGGGCAAACTTACATTATCTTTTGCTGAATAAGGAGATTTTTTTCCAACGGTGAAGTCTGAGAATGTTCTTTTTTTTTTTCTTTTTTCTTTTAAATGAAACTCAGGTTAAGTGGAGAGCAGCCAAAACAGTGCATTTCACACATTGAGGGTGACGGTGGTTTTCTCATGTCCTGAGGAATGAAGGGGCTCACGGGAAAGGGAAATGTGCTTCTCTATAGACCATTGCTAGAAAAGCAACATAAATCCCACAGTGGAATATCCTCTATGGAGCACCCTTGTCCTAAGCAAGAATTTTCGTTTGATGGCCGCCATGTTATTATTTCCCATTATTCATTAAGAAACAAGCCCTCAAAACTTGCCTGGCCCATTGCAACAGTCTTTAAACTCCCATCCCTAAAACACAAGCTTCACTCTGTCACCAAGGCCACTTTCTCCCAATATCCTCTATATCGTGTCTCTCTGGGGCTCAGAGACTTCTAGGGCCTCCCCAGCACCATTAGAATGGTGCTTGAATTTAATTTGACATTGAAGGTCTTACATGCAGGTCCTGGCTCACTTTTATAAATCAAAGCCCCCCTGTTCTATTTTAAAATGCTCTTCTATGGCCAGGTCTCTGTGGTCAGTCAATTCTATGGACAGCTGCTTCTTACCCAGTTTTACTGATTTATTTTGTAGTTATCTCAACTAGATACAACATATGTTCTTTCATAAAATCCTATCTACCCTTCATGTCTTCTTCTCCTTAAAATCTTTCTGATAACTTCAGTGCATACTGCATTGCCTCTCTCCACATCTTTCGCAGCATTTATAGCTAAAGAAGCCCCACACTGCCCACTGTGTCATAATACAGTTTGACATGTTGTGTGCATCAAGTATGTTCATCTCATTCAGTTAATCAGCTAGAGTCAAAAAATTATTATTTTTGCAAGTTTAGTGCTGGATCTTAGGCTGATTTCTCTCTTCCCACAAAAAAACCAGCACAATGATCATGTTCATGATGACATTTTAAAATAATTTTGCATTAATTTAAACCATCAAAACAATAGTAAAATGAAAGCCATCCCCATTAAATGCACTACAAATTTGGAATTGACTGCAAGAAAAAACACTTAGGGTACAGTTCTTTTTAAAAAAATTGATGTTTTCTCCTTCAGGACAAGTCACAAAGGATGCTGTAGTAGGTTTAACAGTATTGTCCAAAATTTTTATATCTACCAGAAACCTCAGAATGTGACCTTATTTGGAAACTGGATCTTTGCAGCTGTAACAAGTTAAGTTAGGATGAGTTCAAACTGGATTAGATTTGACCCTAAATCCAATGACTGATGACCTTATACGAAGAGGACACACTGAAAGACACACAGGGAAGAACCATGTGACAATGGAATCAGAGCTTGGAGAGCTATGGCTACAAGCCAAGGAAGCCAAGATTTTCCAGGAGCCATCAGAAAGTAGAAAGAGGTGAGGTAGGATGACGCGTCTTAGAATCTTCAAAACGAACATGGCCCTACTGAAATCTTGATTGTAGACTTCTAGCCTCTAGAACTGTGAGAGAATAAATTTCTGTACAGTTTGTAATTATTTGTTAAAGCAACCCTAGGAAATGAATACAGATGTTGAGTGACGCATTTAGTGTTCTGAATGTAAGTTTGATACTAGCTGAAAAACAGTTCTGACCAGGGAAAATATTTTTCTACAGATGGCCTTAAAGATAGAATAGGTTCTTTTTTTTTGTGATAGTTTTGGTGTGATCCTCCTTGAAAGGAGGTGAATGAACCAAGTGACCTTTCCAGATCTTCCTCAATCCTTTAATACTGGGATTTTATGAACTCTGCTCACTTGATAATCTAGGCCAGCTTTACTTATGCATGTATACTTCCAGAACAGTTTTCTATCTCAAAACTTCTACTGCAGGCAAGTAAATTTGCTCATGGCTCCTACATCTCTTTCTATACATATACACTAAGGTGCAACCATATCTGTGTTTATATTGATATATTAGTTTTTACTAATTTCCTTAGAAAGACACCCCTACAGTATGTCTCGTAGGCTGCGTTTGTTCACTATGTTTGGTAGACTTGTTTGATATGGTCTTATTTATTTTTTTTAACCACTGGGATTTAAAGTGTTTTATTAAACTAATTAGTGACATTTCTTTAAACTTCTGGATTAATCATAATTGTATAGGTTGCAATAATAAATAATCCACAATGGCAGAGGCTTCAAACAAAACAATTTTTCCCTTACCTACCCAAGTTGTACATCCTGGATCAATGAGAGGCTTTGTCCTATACCCTACTCATTAGAGAAGGCATACTAATTGAGTTCTGGTATCTGGGATAGCTCAGAATCTGAAAGGGAACATGGAAATGGGGCACTGATCCTTAAAGGCTTCTACTTCCACATGAAGGATATTGTTTGCTATCACAGTTCACTGGCCAGAGCGATAATATATCCCTGCCTAGCTTCTAAAAAGCAGAGAAGTGCAATCCTACCATGTCTTTAGAAGGAGGAGTATGAATATTGGTTATTAGTATAAATAATGACCAGCATTCCAGGCTACAAATCAGAGTATTTGTTACTTTACTTCATACACACCTCAATGGGTTCTCAATGACTGAGTCCTCCTGGTCTTAAAAGAATTTATATTCTAGATGAGAAAATAATTCTCCTTGGGCGAGAAACCACAGATATAGACACAAAATTTGAGTCGGACCTCTAAAACAAAAGCAGTAATCTAAAACCAGGTGCAGTGGCTCACGCCTGCAATCCCAGCACTTTGGGAGGCCAAGGTGGGGAGATCGCCTGAGGTAAGGAGTTCGAGACCAGCCTGACCAACATAGTGAAAGTCCATCTCTAATAAAAAATACAAAAATTAGCCATACATGGTAGTGTGCACCTGTAATCCCAGCTACCCAGAAGGTTGAGGCAGGAGAATCATTTGAACTTGGGAGGCAGGGGTTGCAGTGAGCCAAGGTCATGCCACTTCACTTCAGCCTGGGCAACACAGTGAGACTCTGTCTCAAAAAAGAAAGAAAAAAAAAAGGATCAAAGCCAGAGGGCATTTTTAAAAAAAAAAAAAAAACACACAAACAAGACCAAAAGAAATCTCTCCAGAACTACTGCAAACCCATAGATCAATTTCTTGAGTGTTGATTATTCTCCATTGGCCCTCTCACACACTGCACACTTCTTTATACTTGTCTGTCCTGCCCTGTGTTCCTACAGTAAGCCCTTTCTTCCGTATTTCCAGTTCCCAGTGGGCTCTACTGGGACTGTTGCCTCCCTGAAATCCTTTGGCCCTAAGAATAGTAGAGGCGTCTCACTGTTGCTAGTACCTGAATGCCTCATTCCTTTTTTCCCCCTAAACCTATCCACACCTCTATAAAAATTTCTTCATTAGTTTCATCTGAACCTGGGGTGAATTCTGTTTTCTTCTGAGACTGACTGATAACACCCTACTTAATCCCAAGAGCTGATGAAATGATATGTCTTCCATAGGTGAAATGTAGGAGAAACAACAGATTCCTGTTGCATTTATCTATCACGACTCATGTAGACCTTTGCCTGAGGTGAGTTTGCAGGTCGATCACATTTGTATTATCTATTATTATGATGTTCTCCTTATTTCAGTTTAATGAAAAGGCCTGTCTTTCACCCTTTAACATAGCACACAAACTCATGATTAAAAATAATAATAAAATATCAAAAACTCATACTTCCTCAACACAACCCTGAAGTTTCTCCTGAGAGGAATAAAAGCTGTTTTTCTGGCGAAAAAAACCCACCAAAAAGTTTATAAAGAAAACAAACTCCCCTCGGGCAGTAATCAGTGGTCAGACAGTATCTGACAAGCACAGCAGAATTTTAGCTATTGCTCTAGGGCTGTTCTTAGTTCTGGTCAATTCCTTTGCTAACTGGGATATGAAAGGAACCCAAGTGAAAATAGTCCAGAGGGGGGAAAAATAAGAAAGATAATGTAAAACAAACTCATTATATCCGGAATATTAAGATTTTTTTCTTAGAAGATTTTCTTCTTTTTGCCCTAGAGCACTTGAAAGTTCTGAACATCCATTTTATGTAAAGTCAAAATAATATTTTACATAACACTTATTTTAAGTTTAAAGGCTTGCTACAATGAAACTGTTACTACAGTGGACTTAAAGCAGCAAAATAAACTGAAGAGGCCTCATAAAAATATATAGGCACTAGTCAACTGATGCAAGGAAATAAGCTTCATGGCATGAGACCTCTGACTTGCGTTAACACCTAAATTTCCCCTGCCTAATTCTGGAGTTCTCATGCAGTAGTAGTGTTTCTTCCTAGACTTTTTTTTTTTTTTTTTCTCAACAAGGAGTAGCAGTCCTATTTCCTGACTAATTAGAATGGTTTATGATTAGGTTTTGGCCTATAGGAAGGGATTAATCTCTGTAAGAGGTGTGAGAAATTCAGCAGCTTCTGTCAGCAAAGGTATTCATGCCAACTTTGTATTTATTTATTTACTTACTTTTATTTTACGTTTCATTTAATAGGAAGTTCTATTTTCCATAGATTTAATTTTGATGTCGGGGTTAAAGTTTTAAACTCACTCTCCTTTGTTCTCACAAATTTTAAAGTAAATGGTCAAATTCACTCTCTTCCATACACTAACCTCCAGGTTTAAAGTAGTCATTGCATGCCTCAAGATTAAGAATCTGCCGATTTTCACATCTTCTTCAAAGACATGTAATTTGGCTATATCTGCTATTCCCCACCACCACCAATCAGTTTTACAAATGCACTGGGCTCCAGAGACTCTGCTAGATGCTGTGTGACATGAAAATACAATGACAAAGTCTTTATAGGAATTTAGAGGATAGCAGAAAACTATACCTTTTCAATAACAATACCAGCTAAAAATGGGCATCAGGGTCATTGTGCCAGGAATGCAGGATTAGATGTCATATGAGTTCTCTATAGAGTAAAATATATATCTTTAGAAACAGTTTTTCCAATTACATCCCTGCCACCAATGAAAGCTCTGATTTGGGGAAGTCTTTTTCCTGGTTAATACAAGAAGAAACATTATCTCTGTGGTTTCTTCCTGGTTTAAAAACTTTTATTATTATTTTATATAGTTTTTTTATACCAGATATCTTGGGCATGGGGAAGCCTCTATAATTTTTACTTGGCAACACGACCACACTCTTAATGAAGATGTTGAAGTAGGTGAGAATGACTTTTAGTATAAAAAACCCACTCTAAATATAGTCACTACTCCTCTCGCACATTATAGAGTTGATAAAGTACCTGAAAATACTCTTTTTATATAAGAACATTTTCTCACTTTGTATTTGGAAGATATGCAGTTAAAAGTTTTATTAAATAAGTCATACATTATTGAAGTTGTGTGGGGTAGAAGTTGTAGTGTCTCCAGTTTTTCATATTCCAATTCCTCTGGAATCAGTTTCTTCACTCAGAATGATGAGAGATAGGGCACGCACTCTCCTACTCATCTCATATTCTTAGCATATAGCAGTACAGATCTTTCTCATGAGTCAGACTTTCATTCTGTTTCTATGACTAGACTTAGAGTCAGAATCAAAGTGAGATGGAGATATGAAATGGAGATAACAGGATGGATGGTCAGACTTCAAAACAATGAATCCAGATATTCTTCTCATTTTATCCCTCAAATTGATTGGTGGTCTTGTCTCCCTCCTACTGTGCCAGTTCAAATCTCAACATACCTTATTCATCCTTAAAAGTCCAGTATAAATTTTTCCTTCTCAAAGCCATTTGTGGAGGACCCAGTTCACAGGGACCTAATACTCTGGGCTCCTAAAGCAGGCATTGTCTCTTCCTGGTGTAAAGTGGCTACAGCATATGCTCTTCAATCAAATCTCTTGCCCTTACACCCTAGAAAGCCTATTCACTAGCTGTGTGACCTAGGACATTTTTCAGTAACTGCTTGTTTCTCAGATTCTCCATCTGTAAAATGAGGATGATAATACGACCTACCAAAGAGTTGCAGTGAGAATCTCCCCTAAAGTAGAACTTGGCACAGAGTAAACATTAAATATCCAATGAAGTTAGCTAACCTTATTTTATACCTAATAATATTCCAAGGTATATGTCCTTTTACATAACTTGGCTATAAGCCCTTTGAAATCATTTTAAATATTCAGACTTTTGGGTCTGTCTCCCAGTGCCCCAGCAGAGTACAGTGAATAGATCAGACACTAAGTCAGCATTAGTCAACTGATACTTAGCAGTAGTTTCTGGTTTCTTTAAGACAGGGAATAAATTACAGGTGATTACGTAGTGGAATAGGTTTTGGAAATGTAGCTCAGGGACAAGTTAACTGCCAGATATGCAGACTACATTAGGCCAGAACTGAGTACACCTCCATCTGAGTTTCTCCCTTGAAAGTTATATTCTGTGCATTGACAACTGTCTTCCCCAGCTCATTCTACTTGTGCTCCATTTGGGAGAGAAGACAAAAATAACTCAAATTTAACTCTTGTCACAAATGTATATGTTAAAACAAGTACCTCTTGGTTTTCTACATATTCTCTTCCTAATAAGTATATCAGCATGAGCACAATCTCTTTTACTCACATTTTTGCTAGTGAACCCACAGAAACATGACAATATATCAGCATTTCTTATGCTCTTAAAACATTTTTTTTTTTCTGAGAAGAACAGAAAATATGAGAGCAACTTTTTTGAAAGTCCACAGTCCAAATGAAAGTTCATGAAAATCCTCTGCTGGCCCCAAACTTTAGAAGTGGCTTCTGTTAAAGTGGCCAGAGAGGCCTAATGATGGTCAAAAGCTGAAAAGCACAGATAAGAGGAAAGAAGCAATAGAAATGAGGATAACATAAACTTCACTATACAAGATAGTAAGAATAAAATGCTCTATTTTGTAGAAAAGGATTCTTTCTACACACACAGATACAGACATAAGCACACACCTTCAAAAATGACTGAAATCTAGAGAGACTTGTTTCCAACAATAATAATTGCAACTACTTTATAAGTTCTAATTAGGTATGAGATACTTACATGATTAATCTGCAATTCTTAAAGCAATCTTCTAGGAAGCTGCTGTCATCTTATCATATAAAGTTGACAATAAAGCTCAGAGAGCCTGCTCAGGCCATGATTCTGGCACATGGCTGAGCTTGGTGCAGATCAGGCAGCTCCTGTTCCACACAGCACATAGATCTGCATCCCACTTGGCACCTTCACACTGAATCATCCTTTTACTTCCATTGTATGTGATTTACAGATCTACCCACATGATAGTTTAAAAAATAAATGGCTAAATTTAGTCAATGTTTCGATTTTTCTAACAAAAACCTATTCAAATGCCCCAGGGACCTTCAAACTTTCCTAGACTACCTCACCAAAGCCCTATACTACACATATGCACATACACACATACATATATATTTGCACCCATATCTGTATCTCTGTATCTATCTGTATCATCTGTATTAGTCAGTTTGCACACTGTTGATAAAGACATACCCGAGACTGGGGAGAAAAAAGGTTTAATTGGACTTACAGTTCCACATGGCTGCAGAGGACTCAGAATCATAGAAGGAGGCAAAAGGCACTTCTTGCATGGTGGCAGCAAGAGAAAACTGAGAAGGATGCAAAAGCAGAAATCCCTGATAAAACCATCAGATCTCATGAGACTTATTTACTACGACGAAAACAGTGTGGGGGAAACCACTCCCATGACTCAAATTATCTCCCACTGGGTCCCTCCTGCAATACATGGGAATTATGGGAGTACAAGTCAAGATGAGATTTGGGTGGGGACACAGAGTCAAACATATCATTCCACCCCTGGCTCCTCCAAATCTCTTGTCCTCACATTTCAAAACCAATCATGCCTTCCCAACAGTCTTCCAGAGTCTTATCTCATTTCGGCATTAACCCAAAAGTCCACATTCTAAAGTCTCATCTGAGACAAGGCAAGCCCTTTCTGTCTATGAGCCTGAAAAATAAAAAGCAAGCTAGCTATTTCCTAGATATAATAGGGGTATAGTTATCGGATAAATACAGCCATTCAGAAGGGGAGAAATTGGCCAAAACAAAGGGGTTACAGGGCCCATGCAAGTCCAAAATCCAGCAGAGTAGTCAAATTTTAAAGCTCCAAAATGTTATCCTTTGACTTTAGGTCTCACTCCCAGGTCATGCAGATGCAAAAGGTGGGTTCCCACGGTCTTATGCAGCTCCACCCCTGAGGCTTTGCAAGGTATAGCCCTGCTTCTGGCTACTTTCATGGGCTGGCACTGAGTTTCTGCAGCTTTTTCAGGCGCACGGTGCAAGCTGTCAGTGGATCCGCCATTCTGGAGTCTGGAGGACCGTGGCTCTCTTCTCACAGTTCCACTAGGCAGTGCCCCAGTAGGAACTCTGTGTGGCGGCTCTGACCCCACATTTCCCTTCTGCACTGCCCTAGGAGAGGTTTTCCACAAGGGCGACGCCCCTGAGGCAAACTTTTGCCTGGGTATCCAGACATTTCCATACATCTTCTGAAATCTGGGTGATTCCCAAACTTCAATTCTTGACTTCTATGCATGCACCGGCTCAACAACATAGAGAAGCTGCCAAGGCTTGGGGCTTCCACCCTCTGGAACAACAGTCCAAGCTGTATTTTGCTCCCTTTTAGTCATGGCTGGAGTGGCTGGGATGCAGGGCACCAAGTCCCTAGGCTTCACACAGCACGCGGACCTTGGGTCAGCCTGCGAAACCATTTTTTCTTAGGCCTCCAGGCCTGTGATGGGAGAGGCTGCCGTGAAGACCTCTGACATGCCCTGGAGACCTTTTCCCCATTGTCTTGGAGATTAACCTTCGCTCTTCGTTATTTATGCAAATTTCTACAGCAGGCTTGAATTTCTCTCAGAAAATAGATTTTTCTTTTCTATAACATTGTCAGGCTTCAAATTTTTCAAACTTTTATGCTCTGCTTCCTTTATAAAACTGAATGCCTTTAACAACACCCAAGTCAGTTCAAAATTTCTTCTGCCAGATAGCCTAAATCCTCTTTCTCAAGTTCAAAGTTCCACAAATCTCTAGGTGGGAGAAAAATGCAGTCAGTCTCTTTGCTAAAACACAACAAGAATCACCTTTGCTTCAGTTCCCAACAAGTTCCTCATCTCTATCTGAGACCACCTCAGCCTGGATCTTATTGTCTATATTGCTCCGAGCATGTTGGCCAAAGCCATTCAACAAGTCTCTAGGAGGTTCCAAACTTTCCCACATTTTCCCATTTTCTACTGAGCCCTCCAAACTGTTCCAACCTCTGCCTGTTACCCAGTTCCAAAGTCGCTTCCACATTTGGGGTATCTTTTCAGCAATGCTCTACTCTACGACTACTGATTTACTCTGTTAGTCCATTTTCACGCTGCGGATAAAGACATTCCCGAGACTAGGAGGAAAAAGAGGTTTAATTGGGCTTACAGTTCCATACAGCTGGGGAGGCCTCAGCATCAAGGCAGGAGGTAAAAGGCACTTCTTACATGGTAGCGGCAAGAGAAAAATGAGAAGGATGCAAAAGTGGAAATCCCTGATAAAACCATCAGATCTCATGAGACTTATTCACTATCATGAGAAGTGTATGGGGGAACCACCCCCATGATTCAAATTATCTCCTACCAGGTCCCTCCCACAACACGTGGGAGTTACAATTCAAGATGAGATTTGGGTGGGGACACAGAGCCAAACCATATCATCATCTATATCTACTTAACTCTCTGAGGTTGTGTATTCCTTGCCTTGACTATTATAAGCTCTCTCATCACCAAAACTGTAAACTATTTGCATCCATCTTTCACATGGTATTGGACAACAACTGACAGATGAGCTATATAGCTATCTATCTATCGATCAATAGATAGATAGATAGATAGATACATACATACATATTTAATCTCGTTTCCAAAACCTAATGTGTATTAAATAGTAACACTATAAACACACACATACACATATACATATATACACACATTATATATATACAGAGAGAGAGAGAGAGTTGAAATAATGACAGTATCCCCCTCTATATTTTAGGGATGCTTACTTTTTCATGAGCAATTTAGAAGTGTTTGTATAGTACCGTTAAACATAATATTCAGAAGAAGATAAAGTCAGAACCGTCACACAAAAGTAAAATCTAAATACATTTAACTTTATGGCTTTTCTTATATGAGGGAACAAGGAAGATGTTAGCACCAGTTCAGGAAAAGTAATTGTATATACATACATACATACATACACACACACACATATAAAGGAAAAGAATTACAAATGAGTACAAAACTTCTTATTTTTAATATAGAAGCAGAGAAAATCAATGGACATTTGTTGAAAAAGATAGAGTTTGCCTATCTATGTGTTCCTTACAATTAATAAATAGGTGCGAAATGCAGGCATACCTCATTTTACTGTGCTTTACTTTATAGCACTTCACAGATATTGTGTGTTTTTTCAAATTGAAGGTTTTTGGCACCCCTACATCCAACAAGTCTACCAGCATACTTTTTCAACACCACGTGCTTACTGTTCCCTTTGTGTCTCTGTGTCAGCACTTTTTAACAGTAAATTAATTTTAATTAAGCTATATACATTACTGTTTTAGACATACTGCACACTTAATAGACTACAGTATAGTGTAAATATAATGTTTGTAAGCGCTGGGAAACAAAAAAATTATGTGACTCGCTTTTTTGTATATTGATTTTGTTGCAATGGTCTAGAAACAAACCCACAATGTCTTCAAGGAATGCATATAATTGAACATAATGAATAGCATTCGAATCAGACAGTTCATAAGGTTGTTCTATAGACAATGCTTAGTTTTCCACTGAAGTGCTTTTTTTCCCCCATGGTTTCTTCTCCTTTGATCAAAAATAATCTCAAATATTTTCCTTAATCATAGCGTAAGTCTGGTCTCATTAGTCTTAGCCCTATCATTGACATAGAAACAGCAACAGCGTTAATTTACTACATAGGTCTTTTCATGTTTACTTTGCTAAAAATCTTCATTAGTGATCAGATTGGATTTTTCGTAGCCTCTTTACACTAGGAAGCCAAGCCAAGAAACTCTCTCTACCAGATTTGACCTATAATACCTACAAATTGAGTGAATTCCTTTCTTTTTAAGGTCTCTGAAATATTCTGAAGTTCTTGGGCCTGTCCGAAAATGATTTCTCTTACCCACTTTTAAGGCTGAGAATCCTAAAAGCCAGTTGCAAGGCCAGTTTTACAAGAGTGCTTCCTAAGCATTGATTCCATAAAGTCAAATGTGGTTACTCAAAAGTGACTGGTAATATGTGATTAAATGATCATCGTTTTCAAACATGACATGCCAGATAAACTTGGCTATCAGCCAAGGTTTTCAATTATGTCTTGGAAAAAGATGGCAAATTCTTAATGGACCTAGGCAAATAACTAAACTGCCATGAAAACAAGAATACTCAATAATAGAGCTTGAAGTCTGTAAGAATCAGGCATGGAAACAAAGAATAAGATGCCATTGTTGCCTAATACTATAAAGCAAAGCAACACCAGAACTCTGATAAATAGAAACATATTTGGGAGAACTCATTGACCCATCTCCAGAAGCAGTCTATGGAGCATAGAATTTTTCTTATTTAAGTAATGGTATATCCCTGGAAATTTAATGTAGGGAAACAGCATCTCTTCGTATTTGAAAAACTCTTTCTATAAACTGCATCAATATTAACTTGTCAAATAAACTTACTTATTTCTGGTCCCTGTTTTTTATAAGGTAGAACAAATCTTTGTGATTTTTAAAGGAGACTTTTGAAAAAAATCTCAAAGATACGTTAGGTGCAAAAAATATCATGTGAGTTTATGCTAATTTTATTTTATTTTACATTCAAAATTCATTTCTAGAAAGAAGAAAAAAAAGCAGTTGTCAGGAGATTTGACCTTTCAAGACAGAAATAATACTGGTCTACCTATTTAAAAGTGACAATAAAATATTTAATAATTAACATAGAAAGTAACATGATTATAAAGAACCTTGGTTCTTTTGTAAGTGAAGAGTTTTTGTTTTCTTAAATAATCAAGAACATAATAAAAAAAAGCACAAAGCTCAGAAAATTATCTTGCTAAAACACAAAATCTGTGCAGATTACACAGAATTACATATCATGGCTTAAGGCAATAAACAAAGGAAAAAAAAGCAAGCCCATTAAAACAGAACAGACTTTGTTAAGATTTTAACATATTTCATAGTTTTTTTCACTAAACATTTGCACACACTCTATAGGCATATCTTGTTTTACTGTTTTACTTTATTATGCCTTCACAGATAATAGTTTTTTCCAAAATTGAAGGTTGTGGCAACCGTGTGTCAAGCAAGTCTACTGGCACCATTTTTCCAATAGCATGGGCTCACTTTGTGTCTCTGTGTCACACTGTAATTCTTGCAGTATTTCAAACATTTTCACTATAATTATATCTGTTATGGTGATCTATAATCAGTGATCTTTGATGTTACTGTTTTAATTGTTTGGGAACATCATGAACCATACCTATATAAGACAGCTAACTTAATTGACTCGACAAATGCTGTGTGTGCTCTGACTACTTCATCGACCTGTTGTTTCCTTGCCTCTCTCCCTCTCTTCAGAACTCCCTATTTTCTGAGAAACAGCAGAATTGAAATTAGACCAATTAATAACCCTACAATAGCTTCTAGGTGTTCAAGTGAAAAAGTCGTGCATGTATCATTTTAAATCAAAAGCTACACCTTGGGAGGCCAAGGTGAGGAAACTGCTTGAGGCCAGGCGTTCAAGTCCAGCCCGGGCAATAGAGGGAGGCCCTCATCTTTACAAAACTAAAAAAAAAAAAAAAAAAAAAAAATCAGCTGGGCATATTTGGGCCCACCTGTATTCCCAGCTACTTACAAGGCTGAGATGAGTGTATAGCTTGAGCACAAGAGTTCAAGGCTACAATGAGCAATAGTTGCACCACTGCACTCCAGACTGGGGAATAGAGTGAGATTTTGTCCCTCAAAAAATTAAATATAAATAAATAAGAAGCTAGAAATAGTTAAACTTAGTGAGGAAGGCCTGCTGAAAGCTGAGATAGGCCAGAAGTTCTGATTCTTGCACCAAACAGCCAAGTTGAGAATGCAAAGGACAAGTTCTTGCAGGAAATTTAAAGTGCTACTCCAGTGAACTTACAAATGATTCGAAGGCAAGGCAGCCTTATTGCTGATGTGGAGAAGCTTTCAGTGGACTGGATAGAAGATCAAACTGGCCAAGACAGCTGTTCTAGTTAAGCCAAAGTCTAATTCAGAGCAAGACAGGTCCTAACTCTATTCAGTTCTATGAACACTGAGAGAGAAGAGGAAATTGCAGGAAAAAAAAAAAAAAAAAAAAAAAAAACATTTGAACATAACAGAGATTGATTCATGAGTTTTAAAGAAAGAAGTCATCTCTGTAACATAGAAGTGCAAAGTGAAGCAGCAGGTGCTGATTATAGAAGCTGCAGCAAATTATCTAGAAGATCTAGCTGAGAAAATTGAAGAAGGTGGCCACACTAAACAATAGGTTTTCACTGTTGACAAAACAGCCTTCTTTTGGAAGAAAATGCCATCTAGGACTCTTATAGCTTAGGCAGAGAAGTCAATGCCTGGTTTCAAAACGTCAAAGACAGGCTGACTCTCTTGTTAGGAACTAATGCAGCTAATGACTTTAAGTTGAAGCCAAAGTTCAGTTTTTCATTCCCCAAGTCCTAGGGCCCTTAAGAATGAAGCTTAATCTACTCTGCTTGTTTTCTATAAATGGAATAACAAAGCCTGGATAAGAGCACATCTGTTTAAATAGTGATTTACTAGGTATTTTAAGCCCACTGTTTGCATCTACTGCTCAGAAAAAAAAAAAAAAAAGATTCTTTTCAAAATAGTGCTGCTCGTTGATTATGTACCTAGACACCTAAGAGCTCTGATGGAGATGTACAAGAAGATTAATGCTGTTTTCACACCTGCTAACACAACACCCATTCTGCCCACCATGGATCAAGAAGTCATTTCAACTTTCAAGTCTATTATTTAAGAACTACATTTCATAATGCAATAGGTGCCATGGCTAGTTATTCCTCTGATGGATCTGGGCAAAGTAAATTGAACACCTTCTGGAAAGGATTCACAATGCCATTAACAACATTCATAAATCACGGGACGAGGTGAAAATATCAACATTTACATGGATTTGGAAGAAGCTGATTCCAACCCTCGTAGGTGACTTTGAGGAGTTCAAGACATAAGAGGATGAAATAACAGCTGATGCGTTGGAAGTAGAAAACTAGAATTAGAAGGGATGCCAAAGATGTCACTGAATTGCTGTAATCTCATGATAAAACTTGAACAGATGAGGAGTTGCTTCTTATGGATGAGCAAAGAAAGTGGTTTCTTGAGATGGAATCTACTTCTGTGAAGATGGCTACAAACATTATTGAAAAGACAACAAAGGATTTAGAATATTACTTACAAAGAGTGGATAAAGCAGTTGGCAAGGTTTGAGAGGGATGACTTCAATTTTGAAAGAAGTGGGTAAAGTGCTATAAACAGCCTCACATGCGACAGAGAAATCTTTCGTGAGAAGAAGAGTCAATTGACGTGAAAAACCTCATTGTTATCTTATTTTAAGAAACTGCCACCTTAATCTTCAGCAACTACCACCCCGATTAGTCAGCAGCCACCAACATCAAATCATGACACTCCAGTAGCAAAATGCTTATGACTCACTGAAGGCTCAGATGATTGGTAGCAATTTTTAGCAATAAAGTATTTTAATCAAGGTATGTACATTGTTTTTTAGGCCTAATTCTATTGCACACCTAATGGACTACTGTGTAAACATAAATTTTGTATGCACTAGGAAACCAAAAAATAATTGCGTGACTTGCTTGATTGCAAAATTCACTTTATGGCAGTGGTTTTGGAACTGAACCTGCAATATCTCCGAGGTATGCCTGTAATTGAAAGCAGATACAATTTTCTTTCCATGGCCTTTCTACAGGTTTTTATATCTATTCAGGTTTTTCCTGCACCACCCTCTTTCTTTTTCTGAAACAACCAGTCACTTTAGACCGAAATTATTATCTTTCCCCTTACTGAACAAAAGCAGATTACATCACTTCACCTACCAGGTGATAGTTCTCTGCCACTATTGTTCCTAGTGCATGTTCATTCACTTAAGTAGCTGTAACTTTTTACTAAAGTAACTTCTATTTCACAGAGAAAAATAGGAGGTGGATAATAAATGCATGCATGTATTATATTTAACACTGATCGCTGTTTTCATTAAACCAAAAATATTAAACTGGTCTCATTTGCCAAAGACTTATCTATATTCTGTTTCCTTGATTTCTTAAAGTATTTTTAAGCTGGCTTATATAAAGATACCATTTTTTTATAATACATTTAAAGTACTAAAGTTCAATTTTCTGGAAATTTTAGGAATATTCAGTTGATATGTGTTTATCTGCCAACTAGAATGAGTTCCTTTAGGAGACTTTTTAGGCTAATCTATCAATATCATCTGGAGATTGGAAAACACTACACATTCATACGGTCTGTGGTAAATGTGGAAAAGCCTTCTCTGAGTGATAGACACAGGAAATACATACAGTTAAAAATACACAGCTTCAGCTGGGCATGGTGACTCACGCCTGTAATCACAGCACTTTGGGAGGCCGAGGCGGGTGGATAACGATGTCAAGAGATCGAGACCATCCTGGCCAACATGATGAAACCCCGTCTCTACTAAAAATACAAAAATTAGCTGGGTGTGGTAGTGCATGCCTGTCGCCCAGGCAGGAGGCTGAGGCAGGAGAATCACTTGAACCCAGGAGACGGAGTTTGCAGTGAGCCGAGATGGCACCACTGCACTCCAGCCTGGGGACAGAGCAAGGCTCCATCTCAAAAATAATAATAGTAATAAAAATAGAGAGCTTCACTTCTGAAGTTGAGTCAAGGATTAAGAGCAAATAAAGAACCACAGAATCTTACTGGCCTGTCAGAAACCTGATCTCCTTCTCACTGGAAAATTCTTCATTGTCTAGAGCTAAAAATAGATAATTGAAAAAGACAAACAAACTAGACTGTCTGTCATCTATTATTTAACAGAGAGTAAACGTTACCAAGTGGTCAGACCATGAAACACAACTCTTTTTGTTTTTTTTTTTGAAACATAACTCTTAATCAATAAAATTAATAAACCAGCCTATCGGTTGTCTGTTATCCAACAAGGAATAGATCTCTGTAAACAGTTAACCCTCATACAGATATTATCAAACAATCAGTCAATAAAACCAAATACCCAAATATTGCTGCCAACAATCGGAAATAATTTTTATTGGCTGAAAATAAGCCAAAACCAAAGACAAAACACAAAATTAGTAGAAAGTAAAATTAAAATAGGATAAACAGAGAGTCACTGAAGTTCTTTCACCTTTTTGAAGTCACCTCTGGGAGCAAAGAAAGGATGTACTTTTTCCCAAGATGCTCACCTCTGGTGAGGAAGGTTACCTGGCCCTGGTAGGAGCATCCACTGGGCATATTGGTGGAAGATCTCCAAAATTGTTGAAAGATAAATTTCAAAAAGATGAGATCATGACTGTCTTACAGGTAGCAAAATGAACATGTATTAAATATTTGATATTTCTCATATGAGAGAATCGGGCAGATGCTATAGCTTGTTCAAAGAAAAAGTCAAAGAAAGCATAGATTTATATCAAAATACACATGGATGCAAAACTGGTTTTTCTAGGGTAGGAGAGAAGTCAATGAAAATTCTGTTGGAAAAGATAGTTTGACAATTTATCACCTATAATTTATAATTTAATTTATTACCTATAATTTACAAGAGGTACAAAATAGCTCAAAGATAATTAACAGGGCTACAACTAGAGAGTTTATGAATGTGTGCTATGGGCACTGAAGCACAGCTCATATGTATCATTGTGTAAAACTCTCTTAGCTACTCAGTGTGGTATAAGAATGTCACTGTTATCCCCATTTTATAGATAACAGAGTAAATCAGGTAAGAGCTCAGGGTGACAATTTACATTCAGGTGTTCAACGAAAATGATTGATGCTCTTTGTCCTTCTTTACTAGGCTTAAACCTGTACTAGACCCTGTGGAGGATATAAAATAAGTAAAACTCTGGACTGATGAACTTGGCGAGTTTAAATACTGCAAATCATACAAACTTGCAAGAGAAAATATGTGAATCTAGTGACAATGTTTAAGAGCTCAGAGAGAGATGTGATCACTTAAAATCCAAATGCACCTTTTATCTAAGCACAAGAATTCAGGATAAAAATCTTCCATTTATTTAATAAATTTACTTTCATAGCAGAAATAAAAACCAACACAATTTTTTCATATGCATACCATCTTACTCTGCTATCAACATTAGCCTGATTTTTGTTTTTGGCCCGGGCATTTATCCAGTCAAAGAAAAGGACATTTGACTGCAACTAGCCAGAAATGTGGGGGCAGTCATGGCTGCATATTCAATTATTTCAGAAAACAGCAGTAGCCTCCTGTGTCAGACTGAAACACCTTCAGTTAAACATCTTCAGTTTGACCTTAAGTCAACACCTCCTATATCAGGTCATGCAGTAATAGGGTCTGTTTGACTAAGAGGTCATTGAAACTGGCATCAACCAGGAAACAATCCTTGAAGAGGAACAAACAGTAATCTGGAGAAAGACTTTGAAATGGAGATTGTGCTAGATGTTAAGGTAAACTTGAATTGTCAATGAGCTGGCCTCTCAGTGGCTGTCTTTCTCTAAAAACAAAACCTTCATTTCTGTGTTCTCTAAACAAGACTGTTTTCTGTGCTTCTTATTGGTTTTTGTATTCAGATATTCTGGGGTTATCATCACAAAAACGGAAAACAAGGAAGTAAACTGAGACTGAATTACAAATTACATTTTTAAAAGGCTTACAGTAAAAGAATGCAATAAATGGAAACCGTGATGAAAGTGAGAAGGTAGACCAGCGAAAATGAAGGCAAACATATCCAAGACCAACTGAGCCCTCCAACAATGAGAATGGTAGTTTCCCTCTTCACATTACTCATTTCCAATTCCTCTTCTTCCATCTTCTGTGGGCTTTCCCTTTGTAGTTTCAATATGGCCATCAATATCTCCCGGGGATAGGTGCTTCCTTGTTTCTAGTTCAGGAAAAGTTGTGAAGTTTATTCTGTATAGAGCAGTTTTATCATAAGCATCCTCTACATCACTTACTGTGACTGTTGTGTTGGGATATGTTGATACATTAATCCAGTGACAACCAATTCTGGAGTTGGTAGTTAAGTAAAAGTGCCATCTAAACTTAGAGCACAATGATAAGATAAAGATGGCTTTTTATAGCAAATACAGGGTCCTCTTTTCTTGGTGGAGAAACATTGGATTCTGGACAGATAAGAGCCCCATCCACCATCTTCTAAATTGATTTTGGAGAGCCATGCTAAGTGCAACACTCACTTTCTTGGCATGAGGAGCCAGGATCACCATTTCTGCTGTGACTGCACATAAGCCTATGTGAAATCAGTCAGTGCTTCTTTCTCTTTATCTGTCAAACGGAGGTAATGTTTACCTCATATGGTGAGAAACTACATAATATGAAAACTTTTTAAAATAAAATTTCTATTTCCACACAATGACTTTTTTGGGTTAAGATGTGGTTGCTTTCTTTCTTCAGCTCTCTTCTCTCAGTTCAAGTAAGGAGACAATGACTTGTATCAGTGTTACCACATTCAGCAAAGAAAAATAAAATGAATATTTTACCTGTCAACTCTATGTTGCCTCTTAAAATATGTCAGAAAAGATCTGAGGGCTTGAAATGGCCTTGCCACCTGAGATAGAGCATCTCTGGCCTTGCAGGCTCTTCTGTCAATGAAATCCTGGTGGTACTCTTGGAAGTATCTCAGACATTCAGCAAAATTAAAGATTCAGGCTTTGATCATGGTGATCACTTATTGAAATTACATTCTTACAATTTGGTAGGCACTTTTTTTTTACAAAACACTTAGGGATTACTTAAAATATGGAATTAGACACATTTATAGGTTGCCATCATGCATACTCTCTTTTGGTTTGCCTGTGCATTCTTATCTCTGAGTGTCCTGATAATACTTAATGTGTCACCAAATGAGTTTGATTGCTGACACAAAGTCTCAGAACTGACTACTGGCTTACCCTGCAGTTGTGCAGTGATGGCACATTAGGGGAAGAAGAGTGATTCTGTCCTTTTCAAAGCTACTTCCTTCACTGTTGGGGGGAAATGAGCTGTAGTGCATCAGTTGGAAACTATGCTGATTATGGCTTATTTACAAGCAATGGACCTCCTAAAGCCAATATGGGTGACTCACACTACTAGGAAGAGAACATTGTGTAATGTACTGAAGATGCATCATGGAAAATATTAAAAACATCTATGCAAAGATAAGCTCTGATAGGCCAGAAAAGCAGTTGCCAAGGCCAGCAATGAAGAGAGCCAAGAATAGGTTGAGAGAATCCTCTAACCTTTCAGCTTTCTGATGCTTACACCTGCCCTGCCCGGAAGCCCTGGTTCGGAGAGGATGACTCAGCCCTAAAAAATCTTGGGGAGTGACAGTGTCATGTATTTTACCTTCTCAGAACCAGAAGACAGCAAAATTAAAAAAAAAAATAGATCAGCTTCAATTAAAGACTTTTGGACACCAGTTTCTGTATAAAGGATAAATTTTTCTATCATTCAAACTCGAGATTATATAAATTGCTGGGTTTTTCTCTTTTAAAATAAATCTGAAAATAGAGCCAGAAATATGATATGGAGGGCCATCTCTACACAGAACTAGTTCATCATTCAGCTACAACTTGTCATTATAGCACAGAAATATGGAACTGATCAGAATTCCAAAAAATCTAGTTCAATTCTTTTTGCTTTTAGGTGAGGAAACTCAGGCCTGGAGAGAAAAATTGGTTTTAGAAAGTCACACAAATTTTGAATATAGTTTTTCTATATTTTAATACAGTTTGTTGAGTTGCTTCCAAATTGGATTATTTTACATGAGAACTTCTTTAACATTTTGACCTACAAATGAAAACACTTGGATAAAATATATATTGTTAAAACATATATTATGCACATGTCCATTGCTTCAAAAAGTAGTCAAGCCAATTGTTTAAGTAACTTATTTAATACTTTAAAAACAGATAAATCAACTAAAATTCAGCCAGAAAGGAAAAACACATTATATAATATTTTTCAACTTACCTAGCATATTTTTTGACATTGTAATAAAAAGTGGGGTAAATGCCATTTCCTATTTAGGTATAGATGAAATGTTAATATCAGGTATCTGTGGTTCTAAATCTTCATCATGCATCAGACTTACCTTGAAAACTTGTTAAAACACATCAGTGGGACCAATTCTAGGAGTTTCCAATTTGGTAGTTCTGGAGTGGGACCAGAATTTTCATTTCTAACAAGTTTCCTGGTGATGCTGATGCTACTCCTTTAAATTTCACACTTTGAACACTACTTGTGTTTGTGATATAAAATATAAAATTCTAACCCAGGAGTTAAAAAAAAAATGGATTCTAGGTTTAGCTCAGATAATATCTTGCCATGTGACTTCAAGAAAATGAACTGGATTTTCTGATCAGTATTTTTTCAACTGAGAGGGGAGAAATTTAAATTGAATCCAGTCTAATATACTAGAGTTGGCATTTTGCAGTAACGAGGGTATTAAGATACTTCAAACTTAACCCATGACTAGATTTAAATTCTTTGCTAAAAAATCAACTCATACCACTTTTTAAAAAATCAATTTATGTACTTGAAATCCCTGCTGATCCAAGATTTTTGCCATGAACTCAACCTACACTGATGTAGCTGTTGGTGCACACCCGTATCTTAACAGTCACCTCTACCCACAGAAGGCAGAGCTCTAGGTAGCCCTGACAATCTCTGTCTGTGGGGCTGTTTTCTGGCCACAAGAGCATGCTCACACCAAGCACAGGGCAAGCTGGACTTGATGAAGAGTAGGTGCCTTGGAAATCTGCTCTCAAACAATGACTAAGGCAAGTAAAAGGATAAATACACCGCTGCCTTGCACTTGGATTGGGATATTTCAGAGTCACATTCTACGCTGGCTTCCCGATTACCCCCGTAGGATGGAGCTCCACTTGGCACAGTTATAACTGGCTTGATTGTGCATGTATATTGGCTTCTATTCTTTCTTCGCTCCCTGCTCCTTCCTGAAATCACCTCAAAAAATTAACTACTTTCACTTAAGTCCTTCTTATAGGATTAGATCCTTGAGAACACAAACCAGGAATTGTTTATTTATATATTACCATGAATAACGATTCATTTTTATTCTTACTGTTGCTCAGTGTTAACTTAATACCTGCAGATTTGTTGATGTTAAAAAATTCTACTGGTTTTGTGTTTCTAATGTACCCCATCTATGGCATTTCAAGTTGTAAGATTCTTGAAAAAAGGTAATTTTAGTGTCTCCTTTTTGGGTTTCATATTTAATGATCAACAAGCTTTATATCAGACAGTGATAGAATCACTAAGAAAAAGTTAATTTATTAAAAATTATTAGTTAATATACTATTAATAATAAAGTGTTTATATACAATGCACACTTTTGGCGGTTTAAGTTTGGATTGCTTTATCTCACATTTAAACTCCAACCATAGTAAGCACACACTTATAATTATAGCTCGGAACGGACCCTAGATTCATTTTTAAAACAGTCATCTCTCGATATATGAGGAAACCATAATCTGTGGATTGAATGAACTTCTGGGCAGGGAATTTGTGATGTAACTAGGAAGAGAATTTGTAATGTAACTAGAATTTGTGACGTTACTAGCGAATTTGTGACATAAATAGGAAAAGTATGATGTCTCACTGAGCTTCTAGAGGGTACACTAAAGACCATTTCATTCCATTCTCCCTAATAACCAGAACTTTTTGAATGAAGAAAAAAATCTCATATAGAGTATATCATGAACATCTAGAATGTCTGAAGTTTAAAAATATATCAGGACTTACATCCCAAATATAGCTACTTGAGTAAAAGGTGGTAGTGTTATGCCTTCTGAACTAAACTCACAGAAAGTTGAGGGAAGAATAAACTAAAACACTAAAGCAGTTGATCAAAATATTAAGAAGAGAAAATGTAATTACAGATAATATTAGGAGAGAGACTCTTATGGTGAAGATGGGAGGAGATATAAATAAAAACCACGCGGCCTGGCGTGGTGGCTCATGCCTGTATTCCCAGCATTTTGGGAGGCCGAGGTGGGCGGATCACGAGGTCAGATCAAGATGATCCTAGCCAACATGGTGAAAAACCATCTCTACTAAAAAACACAAAAATTAGGTGGGCATGGTTGCGGGATCCTGTAATCCCAGCTACTTGGGAGGCTGAGGCAGGAGAATTGCTTGAACTCAGGAGGCAGAGGTTGCAGTGAGCTGAGATCGTGCCACTGCACTCCAGCCTGCTGACAGAGCCAGACTCAGTCTCAAAAAAAAAAAAATGCAAGCTACATGTAATACTTATGAGAACCTTGGATACATCTGGATACATCTGAATTGTTTTAGGATGGTTAGGTGGTTTTGAATCTGTGTCCTAAATAGTTTAAGCAATCAAATACCAAATTCTTGGGCTTCAAAGATAGCAAATAAGAAATGAAACAACTTGCTATAAAATTGAAACTAAAACTATGCCTCAAAAAGTAAGAAACTAATCACTAACATATTTTTGAGCTTGCAGGATAATCAATGAAAGAGACAACCTGAGGAAACACTGAAACTCCCTCCACTTGTGAGATCAAGATAAAACTGGCTGAAACAGATTGAAACCAATATGGCTGACTGGAGCCTGGGCAAAGTGAGCTTACTAACATCACAATCTGAATTGCCACAGCATGCTTTATGCTACCTCCCCCTGAATTTGCACATGCAACCCATGAGGTAGCATAAAGAGATAACTGCTCATGCCCAAGGACTTCCCAGACCTCTTCTTTCCTTCCACAAATCACCTGCTAATCTCAGAATTCACCTCAGAAACGTTTCTAATCAAAAATATTGCCTTGAAGCGCAAAACAGATTTGAGCTTGATTCCTATCTCTTTGTGAGTCAACTTGCAATAAAGAGCTGTTTCGTTTTGTTTTGTTTGCGCCTCAAAAATCTAGTGTCATATTGGCTTCCAGTGCATTGGGCAGCAAGCCTCTTGCTAGGTGACAGTTTCATGGTTTCTGTTCCACTTCATGATTAAAGCATTAATATTACTATTGTGTTTCGGAGTAAACCCAACTAATTTTTTAACTCAAAACTTTTGTGAAATATACCTGATGAAAGTTCATATTCTCTTCAATAGAAAAGCCCTCAGCGGTATCAGCCCCTAAAATCTTGGCGGGGTGGGGGGGGAAAGCATTACACATACATAGAAAAAAGGGAGAAATCTCTCAAACCATCAATTAACCAAAGAATGAAGGAAAAATGTAGATGGCAGAAACTCTAATAATTCTTCCAATATAGGTTCCAATGTAAGCCAATTGCAGGTAGAAAAACAACTATGTATATTACTTTTTATTGGGATGTAATTTACACACAGTGAACAGTCAGATTTCAAGCATAACATCTAACAAATACGTATAAGGGCATAGCACATTTTTTGAACCCCAAAATCCTTCTAAGTCAACCTCCTCACCCTAGAAACAGCCGCTGACCTGATTTCTATCACCTAGATTAGTTTTCTTATTCTACAATCTCGCTCAAATGGAATTGTACAATATTGACTCTTTTGTGTCCAGTTTCTCAGCATAACATATTTGGGTGCCTGTTGTTGAGTTTATCAGTAGTCATTCCTTTTTTTACTACTGAGTAGTATTCCCTTATATCAAAATGCCAAGAATTTTTCATCCATTCTTCTATCGACAGACATTCGTTTTCTATTTTTGCTTTTTGTGAATGAAGCTGCTATGAATACTGTTATACAAAGATCATTATAGCTTTATGTTTTAATTTCTATTAAATAAATATCTAAATAAAATTACTGGGATATACATAAATTATAGATATTAATTTAACTGACAAATCTCATGTATCCTATAAAAGTCTATGGGAAAGTATATCTGAATTTTCTGAGTTTTGGACAGTCAATATGACTATCTCACTCTATTTTAATGTGTGCACTGATATTAACATGGTTTCTTCTGGCATATATTAAATATATACTTTTAATTATTGGCATATAGGCCAATAATATTAACCAACTTAAACTGAGTACCTCTAAGATATTTAAATAGTCTAATAATTGAAAAGCTTTGGTAGATAGTTAATTAGATTCTGTAAATTGGTAGCATGGTATAAAAGGAGCTCACATATTCTTTGAGATTAAACTTAATGTTAAAATCCATGTAGCTCAGGATTCTGACAGTCACCAAGGAACGGTTTGAGCTCACTAATGTACTAAGGTTCTATAAAAATTCTACCCCTCCCTATTAATAATATATTAGGTATCTTATGAATTAAATACAAATACCTCCAGCTAGATTACATGGCCTGCCCAGCTGTCTTTCTATTGCTCACTCTGACTGTCTTCAGCACATATTTTGTGCTGTGAACTTGGCTGTCCCTTCATTGAGATTTACTGCTACTCAAGGCATTTCTACATCCTCAATTTTGCCCATTTTCTTTCCCACCTTGGGATATCCTTTCATCCATCTTTTTACTCAATTCTCAATCAAAACTCCTCTGGTTCCATCTTTTGGTGAGGCTGATGTTAGCTGTATGAATAAGCTTTTCAGAATTACAGTAGCTCTGAAAAAAATTATGTCATGAGAATTGACAATTATTTAGAACTTTTTCACATTTAAAATTTTTGTTTAATTTTGCTCAATTTTATTTGATCTTATTTTATTTTCAGTTTAGCCTCACCATTCTATCGTAAGTCTGTGAGCATGTATTAATTACACAAGTAATGATAGTGCTAAGTGCATTGTATTATCAAACCTCTATGGCTGATTGATGGATTCTTACATACGAATGTCCTTTACTACTCATTAAAGTGGTAGGTGTAGTAGTCTCTAGGTAAAGTGATGCTTGCCTCCAATTAAGTAGTTTCATATTTTAAAAGTGCTTTCATGCACATCATTTTATAATGAAGTAGAAAAATAAAATTTCCTTTCTGTGCTACTTATACATTTTCCACTTTCAGTCTGACCTGTTAGTTTTGGCCTTCATGTACACAATTTTAGCGTATTTTAAACAGATTATGCTTTAGTAGGTGTGTTCCCCAGTCAGACTCCAATTCTGGGTCTCAGTTTTTGACTTGCCATCAGTGTCACTGCTTGGGGACTTAGATTCTTTATAGGTTAAAATGTTTCCACTTGTTAATTTCTACAATTATTTCAAATTCTATAGTTTTCTAATTACAAATATATGGATAATATGTTAAATGATTTTAGAAAATGTGGTAATCAATGTAAAATTGAATATAGGCTTTTCTTGTTTGTAATAAACATATTATAAAAGATGATATTTATTTAGATTATAAAAAACAAATTTGAACTTTGCTTTAATAATATATATTAAACAGTATTTAAAAGAAAGTCTAGGTGTTTATTTTTTCTTTTAAATTGCTTCAGTTTCCTGTAAGACAAGTAGTTCTTTAGACATGGGCTTTGTGACAAATAGCGTAGTGTTAAAATGAGGGCTCGTCAGCAAGGCTATGCTTGGGAAGCCCCCATGAAACGGTAAGCACCGATTTGTCTTGACATATTTTTCATGAAATATGATGATCAGAAAGATATGGACAATTGAATCCTTCACCAAAGGGCTAATTTGTATATATTAACATGTATTTGTTCAAATTTTCTGTGGAATTGTATGCAGATATAGGTTTGGTGAAAAGAGTTTCAGACATCAATTCATGTAATTTGCTTTGAGGATTGTATGTTCATTCACCCAGACATCTACCTGGCATTTGGAGGATGTGAAAATTACAAGCAATAAATGAGTAAATAACTTTTCCCTTGTCTTTCACATTGCCTGTGCCGCAAAACAGTCAAATGAATTGTTCAGCTTAATCAACATAATAGAAAAGAACACTTCCCCATAGATTGTTTGGTAAAACACAAGCAAATAATTGATAAAATTTCCACTTTTTTTGCTGGTAGTGGCACCATCTCCCCTAGCTAGTCAGAAGTTATTTCTCCCCTCTATTATCAGTGGCAAATCTCATGACTGGGAGCCACACTCTGGCTTGCACACTGTGTAGATGGGTCATTCAGGAGGAAAATAAAGGTGAGAACCTATGACCTGCTTTTTCTACTGACACTTTGTGTATTTTCAATTCTAGGTGTTTACTGTGAATCTGACTATTCAAGTTTCTTAGAATGTTCTCACTTGGTTGCAGGCAGAAATTATAAGAAGCTGAGTCAGAAGACCAAGAAAAAATAAGCGAGAGAATCTTCCAACCAAAGACAAAATCCTGGGTTTTGTATAGCTTGGCCTGATGTTAACCCCCACCAAAATGAGACAGAGAGAGAGAGAGAGACATAGAGACACTAAAAGAAAAAAAATAAATCCAACAAGAAATTATGAGTCTCATTAAAATGAATCTAGGTTGATTTACTACAGTTGTAATCAAAGGTTGCATGACCTTATAAGCTTTGTTACTCCATTTATAATAAATCTAGGCAGTTAAAAATAGATGAGCTTTAGGACAGATAATAAATGGAACACTTTGAAAAAGTACATGATTATAATGAAACGACTGCCCCACCACCACTGGACAACCCTGCTTAATAATTAGGCCTGTGGGCTTATTGGTTGAGCAGGTGCTTTGGCCATGTTAAGGAGTAGAATTGTCTATATTTTCACTTTTTTTAATGCTGGCTCTAAATGCTGGGGATGCAGAGAGGCTCAACTTAGCAGCCTTTGGCTCCTGGCCAAAGGTCACTATTATATTTGGAACTGAGTCCATCTACAAGTATAAAGCAACACACCTAGATTTAGATCATAAATATAGATGTCATTCATCATTACGAATAGGGAAATTATCAGGTCATCTAAAGCTATGCATTTTAAGAAATTATATCAACATTTATATGTGAGAGGAAAAGAAACAGTTTCCCTAAGTTCTTTCTTGGGAAACAGAGACAATAAATGGTCTAGTTGCCTCCTTCTCTTTAAACAAAGTTTGGCAGGAGAGAAAGGAGTGACCTTATCTGTATTAGAGAGGAGTGAAGTTAGTTTGTACCAATTAAGGAAAATTGTAATTTTACTATAGATGATTCTACTGTATTTAATAAACATGTGCTGCATCTTCCCATATCTCTATTATATTTCCCTGTCACATCAATGTTAAGAATGGCATGTAACTTGTTTCGTCAAGTTGAATGTGAGAGAAGTGATTATGCTACTTTGAGAAAAATATTTAAAGAGCTCCATGTTCTTCTGCCATCTTCTGTTTCTCTTCACCAGAAGGCCAGCAATGTTCCAGCTACAGGCTGCTCCTTTAACCTAGATTCTGTAATCAAGTTTTATCTGAGCTAGGTATGTAGCATGAAAAAGAAGTAAATCTTTGTTGCGTAAGAACTCGGAGTTGGGGTTTTTGTTATGTGCAGCTTATCCAGAGAAAGGGTGCACTCTGCCTGTTCATTGCATATTCAAGGGCAGATTAAGAGGTTGATAGAAAATTTGCATGGAAAGGGAATTAAGGGTATTTAGTAGCTCCAAAAGCAGGCCTGGCTAGTTTGAGGTAAAAGATAAAAGTAACACCAGTAAAAAGAAACGAAAGTTTTGACTTTTCAGGTGAAGGCTAAGATAGGGGAGGTCAGAGGATAAGGAATCCCAAATTCAAAGAAGAGAATACAGAAGACATTGATAAGAAAATAATAGGAGGCCCGCACAAGTTGCTGACCAAGAACTAAGGAGGACTCGAGGACCTGAATCAATGATAATGTTCCCATGGTGAATAATGAATGACACATTTCTAGGGCAGTGATGCCCGACACTGAATGTGAACTTATTTTTTTACTAAATATATAATTATACCCACTACCCACAAAAGTACTGTAAATATCTATCTCACATGTCAGACTTAGTACTGATCCTTGGGATAAATTAGGATGAAACTATGACAGCCATTAAGCAGTGGTAGACATAATGCAGAGAGCAAAATAAAAGGGAAGGCAGAAGAAATCTGAAGTAAGAGCTGACAGGAGAATAATAACTCAACCACATGTAGCTGAAGAAACTTGGCGGAATATGGGATTTGAGTTTTAATTGTTTGTTTGAGTGTTAGAGTGCTTTTGCCTATGGGAATGTCAGTGTTACACAGACACAGTTACATATGGAGGATGGAGGCTGCTAAAATCATGTCCTGAAGGTTGACCCAGTTCGGTGTGTTGAGATTAGAGTCTTTCTGCTAACATCAACAAGTATGGTCTGAGAATTTATAAGAAAATACTCTTATATGGGGCAAAATGGAACCACAGTGCTTGGGGTAAAGTTTATTAGCATCACCATATCATCAACGTCATCACACTAACGTTTGTATTTATAGTATAATATTATAATTAATTTGCATAAATTTTCTTATTGGATTGCTATATAGACTCCTTAAGATAGGATAAACAGATAGTAGACTATTTTTAAAATGAAAGAAAAAATTTATCAAGATGATAAGTGGCTGAAGAAATATTTAGTAAATATTAGAGTTGGGAATTTGGCTGAGGCTTTTTGATGTAATAATACTTTTTTCTGTCAGTGACTTTCTAAGAGGATAAGCAAGAAATCAGAACAACCTTGGGCCCTAATCCATATCTACCTGGATTCTATATGATATAAATCCTTTGAAATTTGTTAAGGCATGTTTTACAACAAAATTTCTTGTCAATTTTTATAAATGAAGTCTGCTCTGCATCAGCTATGGTCATTCCATATATGTCCATTGAATAATTCTATTTCCTTATCACATTTTGACTTGCTATATCAATTGCTAGGATATATATTTCACAATGATTGTAAATTTTCTATTTTGTTCAGTGGATACATTTTTTCTACATATTTGAGGTTATATTTTAATAACATACTATTAAAATTTATGTTTTCTTGATAATTTGAAACTTTTATTATATAAAATAATTATCTCCCAGTGTGTTTATCTCTATAAAATCTACTTTGTGTGACACGTATTTAAAATGTAACCTTTTTTATTTTACACTGTATATATAGCTCTTGTAAATAAGCATTTGTTTTTTTATTCTGATCTGAACATGACTGTGATTGCCTTTTGCCAGAATAACTGAGTTTTTGTATTTAATGCAATGTAGGCTTACATCTACTATCCTGTTTTGTCATTTTTATGTTTTTCACCTGTATTTATGCACTCCTTTTTTTATAGCTAAGTCTGAAAAAAAATAACATATATACTTAACTAGTAAAAATATAAAATTAATTTCATTTTTAAATGTTCTTCCTGGATTACTGTTAACCCTGTATAACTACATGAGATCTATGTCTCTTTATTGTCTGGCACTGTAATTCTATTTTAAAACTAAACTGTACATTATTACTATTGTTTTATGTAGCCAGTATCTATGTATATTGTCCATCTGCATATTAATTTCAATACTTTTTGCATCACAGATAAACTATCAGAGAAATTTTATTAACATTCATAGTCTCTCTGTCTGTAATTCATACTTTAATAGTCCTTAAAGAAGTATGTCTATGGATTAATTCTTTCAGCTTTTGTGTTAAAATGCCATGATGTTTGCTTCACTTTTTACAGATTTAAAGATATTTTCATATGTAGAGAATAAAAGCACAATTGTTTATCTTTGGTTCTTAGAGGTATCCTTCCACTTTTTTCTCCACATTCACTGTTGCATTTTGGAAGATAGTTGTTCATCTACCTGTCACTCTTTAAAGGAAATCCGTGTTTCATTTGCTGATGGACTTTGGTTTTGCTCTGATTTTCATTTCAAAAAATTATGTGTGATGTCTTAGTATGAATTTCTATATAATTATCTTGCTTTGGGGTGAATCTGTAGAATGGTTTATTATCAAGTCTGAAGAATTCGCAGTCGTGATCTTTTTTTTTTTTTTTTTTTTTTTTTTTTGAGACAGAGTCTCGCTCTGTCGCCCGGGCTGGAGTGCAGTGGCCGGATCTCAGCTCACTGCAGGCTCCGCCTCCCGGATTTACGCCATTCTCCTGCCTCAGCCTCCCGAGTAGCTGGGACTACAGGCGCCCACCACTTCGCCCGGCTAGTTTTTTGTATTTTTTAGAAGAGACGGGGTTTCACCATGTTAGCCAGGATAGTCTCAATCTCCTGACCTCGTGATCCGCCCGTCTCGGCCTCCCAAAGTGCTGGGATTACAGGCTTGAGCCACCGCGCCCGGCTCGCAGTCGTGATCTTTATGCATGTTACCTCTATCGAGTTTTTTCTCCACTATTTTACTTGAATTCATTCTATTCTCTAAAACTATATTCTCTCTCTTACATGTTATATTTGGTTTTCCCATGTGCTTATTATGAATAATATCTTCTTAGCTGTCTTCTATAGGTATTTTAACTCTGACTTCAGCTATGTCAATTTTACTGTTAAACATTTCACTCAAGTTTTAATTTGCTTGATTTTATTTTATATTTATATTGGTCTAATTTGCTCTCTTCAAATCTATTATGAATAATATCTTCTTATCTATCTTCTATAGGTATTTTAACGCTAACTTCTGCTGTGTCAATTTGACTGTTAAACATTTCACCGAGGTTTTAATTTGCTTTATTGAATTTTATATGTATATTGTTCTATCTGGTTCTCTTCAAATCTGTATTCAGATACTTTCATTTGTTCTGCAGGTATCATCAGCTGTTTATTTCTTCCAACATAGTAAGTGTGGTCATTTTGTAATTCATTTCGGATATTTTCAGTATTTAATGTATGAGTTGGTCTTTTTCTGTTATTTATATTTTTCACTCCTTGTTCAGGTTGCTTTTCTTTTTTGGGTGATATTTATTTTTAACTAAATGTTGGACACCCTTTTCAAAGAGTTTTGGTGTCATTTACAATGTTGGTTTTCGGTCTGTTTTGTTATTTTTCAATGGTTTATTTGAAATAAATTAATTACCAGTAAGGATACTCCTATGCATGTTATCTTCTTTCAAAATTTAGTTGATACATTTCAGCCAATAAGAAAAAATAATTTATACAAAAGGAAATATTGTATTTTATAGTATGATTTCTCTTATTTCCTATTATTGTGTTTCCTTAAGCTTAGTAAAAATGGTTATGCTAAAAACTACACTGAACAATGTCACTATTTACTTAAAAGAAATTTATCTAAAGTTATCTTAAGTATGGGCAAAAACATATCAACACTATTTTGTATTTCACCTATATTTTTTGACCCAAATTTAAAACAAATATCTAATATTGATGAAAAAATATAATATGAAACATGTAGTAGTTTGAGATTTATAAAGCATTCTTAATGATATACAGAGCTAATCATGATACAAAATTTAGTATAGTAATGAAGCAGATAAAATTATTTAAATTCAGATAAAATTATTTAAATAGTATCATCTAAGGAATGCATAACAATATATAGAAGTTGTCTTTGGGTAACAGAAACAAAGAGAGAAAATGTTGTTTGCTCTTTAAATTGGGAAATTTTCAAAATTTCTATTTAAACTGTATATTACTTAAGAAAAAGAAGGAATACCTGGTAAGTAAAGTAAAACCAAATGAAAGTAATTGTATGCTTATTTACACTGGCTTTCCAGAGCAAGGGCAGCATTTTCTTTTTTTACTTTTGTGTCTAATAATTCTAATCTTGAGATTATGCTTTTAGGGGAATGGCAATAATACAAAAAAGAAAGAAAAGCAACAATAACAGCAACAATTAAAAAAATACAGTTATGAAGTTCTATCTTCTCTTTGTCCTCTACCAACATTCTGTAATTTACCTTTAGCCACAACTTATTCTCCCCCTCAGTCTTCTTTTTAAACTTAGTTTCAAAGGCTCCTTCTATCCTGCCCATCTTGGGAGCTGAGCACACTTTGTGCTGCAGCCTGCCCACCATGACCTTCGCATGTGTTATTAATCTTGATTGAGTGTCCTTCCTTGTTATTAATCTTGGTTGAGTGTCCTTCCTCTCATCATCTTTGCAAGTACTTTTAGGAATCAGAGCCTAGAGAAAGTTACCTGGGCCACAAAGCTGGCTCTTATCAAGTGTTATTTAATTTCTTTATTTTAATTGCTGGCAGAGATCATTTTAGAATGTCACTTTTTAGTTTACCATCCTTTACCTATTTATAGAATACCTGTCCATGGGTTCACAATAATCTTTACTCCAAGCTTATTAGGTTTAGAGGCTCCCTAAAATAAAGTCCTAACTGAACCCCAACTTCTTTTTTTTCCTAGTATTGAATCTATGGTGGCACTCTGTATAACCAAACACCGCACGTTCTCACTCATAGGTGGGAATTGAACAATGAACACTTGGACACAGGATGGAGAACATCACACACTGGGGTCTGCCATGGGGTTTGGGGAACAGGGAGGGATAGCATTAGGAGAAATACCTAATGTAAATGACAAGTTAATGTGTGCAGCAAACCAACATGGCACATGTATACCTATGTAAGAAACCTGCACGTTGTGCACATGTACCCTAGAACTTAAAGTATATTAATAATCATAATAATGATTCTTATTTTTTCTAAACAGACAACAGTTTTTCCCCATTGGTGCACATTAGATACAGAATAGAATGCTTCTTGTTGCTTTTGCCATCTGCTGTTCATTAAAGTAGTCAATAAGGCAAGACAGAATGAGCCCTTGATTCATTATCAGGATACAGATACAAAGCTGTCATTCTGAAAGGGCCAGGACTATGTGTCCAAGATGGACAGAATATATCCTTTTCTTTTTTGTGGTTATCTGAGATCCTAATATTATCATTGTTTTTTCACCTTCATAAACGAAGATGGCTTTCTCAAACTTCCCCTCTTCCTTTTACTTCCTATAGTTTTTCACAATTAAATATAAACTAATGGGCTTCTGTGTAGGTCAGTCCAATTTAGAAATTATTTCTTTACATCCTCAACATCCCAGAAATAGGAATATTTTCATCCTTCAAGGGTGTTTTAAACACAACTATTTACCTGTATATATGTGCAGCCAGCCAGGATTATGCACAAATATTGCCATTCACATGGATTTTGCTCATTAATTTAATTGGCCTATAGTTATCTAGTCTCCCACCGGGAAACAAAATAGCGTGAAACCCTTCACTATTTGTATTTTAAGAGGAGGAAAAAATGCTTTATTTGGAATATTGCAACTTTTATTTGATGAAAGTTACTATTAACATATTTTCATAATCTTCTCAGCCTAGCAACAGCAGGAGTAAAAGGTGTGAGGGCCATGTAATATTCATGAAATTAAGACGACTTGAGATGAAAGGGAGTTCCATTAGAGAGACCAAGTGTGACAATATGACACATATTTGCATATTTTACACTTTAAATCTTTTCAGCACATCCAAGTTGATATATGGATGTAAACATGCATTGCCAGTTTTTAGCATATTATAAGCCCTCAAGACTTTGCATGCATTTTAATATGTTTCATTATTGCTGTAGATTTTAATTTCCAAACTGCACGGCTTTGATGGAAGAAAGCTGGAAGTCAAGGCATCTGGCCTCTGCCCCAGGCAAGCAGAGTCTTTTTCTTGAATATTTTGGGCAGAAAACCAGTCTATTTATTTGTGGGGCGGTGGGGGGAGAATTTTTTTTTAAGAAAAGTGCTGCCCAGAAGCGCATTTTGTTTGGTACACATACTAATTAAGTGTTAACTTAACCATCCTGGCAGGAAGCTAAAGCATTCAACTGTAGGTGTGCCAAAGAAGGCAAATTGTGTGGAGCTTTTATAATCCCTTTTTCCCTCCTTTAAGCCAGTCTCAGTTCCTATACTTTGAATGTAGAGATTATTGAAAACAGGTTTAAAAAAATAGAGTTTCAAACCGTGTGTTTTCTTTAAAACAATGGAAAAGATTTTCAGCTGCCCAGTTTGTTTTCTGGAACAGAGTCTCTTGTTAGTAGAGGAAAGATCTTCCCATAGGTTAACAAGGACACATTTGGCCTAAAGAACATGGCATATAGAAAAATTTCTCAGAGGTGTTTTGGTTTTTATATTTTACAAAGCTATATATTTAAATGGCTAAGGCATTTAGCATAAACTAAAGTGCAATCTTAGCTTGCAAGCAATCTTAAAAGTTAACGTAAGTTAAAATAATAAAAACAAAGCATATTAAATTTGACTTTTAGTGCATTATCTTGACCTTTAAGGAAAACAGATGACCTTTAAAGATAGTTTCTAATGACCATATTACAATTTATTTTTATTGTTATAGAAGCATCATGCTTCACCTATTAGCTTCTCCCAAGTGTTCAATAGCATTTTATTTTAATTTCCCGTTCGATGTTAAACCATTAAATCCAGGAAATATTCTAGGTACTCATCTTCCCATAAATGATAGAAAGTATAAAGCAGTCATCTACTATTCAAGAAGATATTTGGATAACTCACATATACAAAAATGCTGCAAGAAACATAATAATAATGGAAAAGAAATCAAAAGTGGTATTGTTACTTTAAAGGAGTTTGTAAACAAATGAGGGAAAAGTAATGCTTGTATTTTGAATACACATTTACCATCCCAAGAACATATTCATTGATTTGCAAATGAAACAAACAAAAAACAGGGGACTTTTGTTTTTCCTGGTCATTATTTCTTTTCTAAAATTTTATATATAACTACAAAATAACTAAAATAATATTTCCATGAACTACCTTGGCCTAGGTTACAGTAGTTCAGCCAGAAGCAGTTGAAGCTCTCACTGTGTTTTCAACCTAAAGTGCAATCATATATTGCTGCAGCAAATAGCCAGTTTACCAAAAAATATCCCCAGTACTCAGGACATTAGAGGGTAGATATGGTAGTTTCCATCACTCTCTCCTTAGTGAATAACATGTTGTTGCCTTACGGAGCATAGGTCTGACAATACTGACTTAGACAATGGAGGTTTCTTATGGCTGTTTGGTTTCTCTTAGTTGTGCCATTTTTCAGCTCCCCGAAGTTGACCTTTTTTATGGGTAGAACCATAGGTTCATGGCCCTACCTTTTGAGTCAACTTTGGTAGAGATGGGAGGAAGTTTATCAACTAGGAATTATGAGGTTAGCAATTCCTACATAATTTATGATGGCCTTTGTTATTGTACTACCAAATATTAGGAACGTCTAATGACATAGAATGTGCTTTAGATTCTGTGAGGACGTTCTACTGAACTATATTATAGCCCTCCATCAAGTCATATTTAATCCTTATACCCTTCTCTTCTATTGTATCTTGTCTAGTAAAAACTAAGCTGCATTTTATCCTGTGGCCCTGGAGCTCAATCAGCCTGGATGGCATACTATGTCCCTATCTAGACCTTGCTAGATTAATTTCCAAAGTGCTGAAGTCCTCTTCTCTAGCTTTTGCCATTGGCTGGGAATCTGCTGTGAATGAATTGCTCTTCCACAAAAAGATGGCATTGTGCCTAATTACAATAAATATTGGATTCAAGGGTTCTGCTCTGTACAACCATTGGGCTTTCTATCTTGATATGCGCTGACCTGTGGCAAAGTTAGGTACATCTTTTGGCAGCTTTGACTTGGAAAAAAATCATTTTCGTTAGAGCTAGTATCTGCTGTCAACTCCATTTCCCTCATGCCATCAGGTCCTAGCCTTCTCTTCCTCACCAGCGAACCTCCAGTTTTACAATGCCTTGTCCCAGAGAATAGTTGCATTAATTCATCTGTATGCTGCCCCATATGTGGCTCTACTTTGAGGTCTAAACAGAGTCTGCATGTGAGAATGCTGTTATCAACGCTATTGTTCACTGTGCAAATCACAGTTGTCAGAAATGAATACATAACATTTGTTGATTTATAATTTTTGAATATTTGATCAAATGAGTCAACTTACTAATTTACAAAATATCAAGTTCTTCTAAATGTTTCATGGTTTTTCAAGTGAATTAAACGGTGTCACAAGGGGTGAAATCCTCCCCACCTTTTATGTTCCCTGGTTCTTTTGTGGTATAACATCTTGCGTGATTATTTATTTCTACTTTGACTCTTACATGACATTTAATCAAAAACCACAATCAGAAAACTAATTTAACAAGGGTACATAACTCATGCTGAACCTTTCTACCTTAGAATAGAAACTGTGAATACAAAGTAATAAAATAAGCACAATATGTCATGAAAATAATAGAATCTTTCATTGAGTGTTTACTAGGAGGCAAGAACTTTACCTAAATGACATTATTTCTCCCTCATGACAGCCTTATGAGGTAAGTTATTTTATCCCCATTTTCAGAGAAGAAAACTGAGGTTTAAGTAGGTTAAATAACTTTATTAGTATCATACAGTTGGGGCATAGAAGCACATTGCTTTAGACTTAGCCATCAGACTAAAGAGCCTGTCAGCTTATGTTTTCTGGCATCCTACCTGCTGATCACAGTTTTAAAAAGTCATCTTCCAATTCAAGGATTGTGCAAAGAGGGGCTCTTGCTGCTTTAGTTTCTGAATAAGTAATATTTTAGCTTCTTTCACACAAACCTTCCTCTGACAGGTTCCAGATACTGGGTCAAATATTGTATATATCCTATGTTTATTTCCATGTCAAATATAAATTTCTTCCCTGTGATCAAGGCCTTCTACTTTCTTATAACTGTGACTCCCCACATGTAGGTAAGAGTCCCAGTTACCTAGAGTATCCACCATCCACCTACCACTATTATCAAGCAGATAATCTCTCTGTTATTATACTGATCATTCTTTTTCCTCATATCACTACCCAGAATGAAATGTTCTCTGTGGATCTCTCAAATTCCAGTCAATCTCCATTCTTTCCTGCTATTTTATAGATCAGAGTTACCCTTCTCTTACAAAACTTTATTTTTGTTTTGCCCAGTTTCACATTTATTCACTTAACTGTTAGTTACCCATTTAATTAATGTTGAGTACCGATCTATGCTCAGATAACAAAATAAAGAATGTCAAACTGAGTGCTGCCCCTATCGAAGTACAAATAATAGAAAGAATAAGCAATTATCATAAAGTGGTCATTTTTTATGGCTGAGAACAAAACACAATAGAAATACAAAGTAATTGATGCAAAACTTTCCAAAGACGGGGATAACAAATGAACCATAATGAAGGCAGGGTGTGTCGGGGAGGTAAGGGAGAAGCAGAAAGGAATTCAGTGGCTCAGGTTGTACATTTTTCTTTTAGAGAGTGGCTGGAGAAAAATGCTAGTATTCAAGCCAGGGATAGAGCAGCAAGTGACTTAAAACCAGCTCAGGCTCTTATCTTAAGAGTAAGAATGAACCATTGAATGATTTTAAACAAGATGGTTTAAACAGGCACAACAAAAGTGATAAAAGTGTGGATGTATGTATAGAGTTAAAGATACTGTTATTCTTGGTATTTAGAAAGATAGCTCTGGATAGCTTACGGAGAATGAATTAACAAAGGGTGTGGCTGGAAATCAGGGAACCAGTTAGGAAACTGTTCCCGTAGTCCAGGTAAGACTGGATAGTGGCTCAATAGGATGATGGCAATAGGGACCAGAGATAAACGGACATATTCTAAAGACAGATAGGTATACAAGTCATATGACCTGGCAGTTGATCAGACATGGGAGGTCAGAAAAAGCCAGTTCTCTGACTGTGGGATCTAGGAGAATTGATACAGGAGGGGAATAAAAGTAATGGAATAATAAATACAATGCTTAAATATCTACAATTTTATATTACTCCTTATCATCAAGTGCACAATTAAACCCTATCTTTTCTCTTCAAATGGATTGTAAACTCGTAAGTCCAGGAACTGTCTAATTTTATTTCTTCTGCATTCTTTTAACAGCTAAGCATTGAGCTAAAAACTCAATGGATTCACACATGTTTTTCAATAGTTTGAATGATTCACGCTGAGAGGTAAGACATTTGCGTTTGGCTCAGAGATATCACTATGGAGTGTATTTTCCCCAATTATAAAATAACAATTGAATATAACATGTATAGAGATAGCTTTACCTTCATGCAGTTGGTCTCAAAATTTCTAAAACCTGCTTTATAGAAAATATGCAATCACAAAGTGAAAGTGGATGGGAAAAATCAGTTTTCAAAAGCTGCAAGATGAGAGTATATTCAAAATATTCCTGTGGAATTGGGGGAGGTAGAAAAAAATAACAAAGCTGGCCAAGCTTCTTTTTGTAGAAATTCAGTCAGGCATCACAGTTCTTTTCCCCTGGGTTTGTGCTTTTCCTCTCTCCATGACTATCTATCACTGCTTGTAAAACTTCTCCACTAAAAGATCTTAAAGTTCACAGTAAAGCAATGCAATTATTCTGAGTCATTCCTTCTTACCTTTTAACCTAATCTTCAGAGGTGCCGGGACTGAAGAAGTACAGCTCCTGCCCAAAATGAGCCTAATCTTGTCTCTGAAAATAGCACTTCCTTGCCAAGAAGAACTTTCTCCTTTTGAATTGCTGCAATGATGAGAAAAAGAAGCCAGGATTCATTAATGGCCCCAGGCATGGTGGGTGCTAAGTCAGAGCGCCCTTCCTCTCTACAGAGAATAGCACTGTCTACTTACTGAAGGTTTTTCTTTTCTTTTTTTTTTCCTTTTTATCCTTACAATGACTGTTCGCAGAAAGCTTTGAAACAGCCCATTACTGACTTCTAATTCAATAAGCTAAAAGGGTGAGGTACAGGGCAATGCAGATTCAGATTTAACTATAATTTTTTCGAATGCCTACTATGTGGCAGGCTCTATATTAGGCATTGCCATGACAACACCAAAATTGGGAGACATGAACCTGGATTAGTAAATAAAAGAAGACAACTCAGATACTGTCAGAAAGTCATCAGAGATAAAAAAAATATGAATTCAGATCTTCAGATTCCAAATTCAGTGATCTCTTCACAACCTCTCACATCTGAGTTTGCCAGCTTCTATTGGCGCTCAGCAAATGAGTTTACCCCCTACATTTCAATGAAGCCATTAGAAAGAAATGACATTTTCCCCCTATTTTTCAATTTCCACTCAGCCCCATGCATTCATCTAGTAGTGACTCAGGTGAAAATGGAAGGTATTTTGGTCCTCTTTCTGTTACTCAAGGCTCATTGGTCCCCTTGGGCTGTGCATCCCTTGTCTTTTGCCTTCTCAGCTAAAATCAATCTCTGTGCCATCTGTCTAGCCTGCAACCCCTGACTTTCTACAAGACCTACTGTCTTAGTTTATTTGGATGGCTATAACAAAATATTATCCACAGGGTGGCTATTATATCTCATAGTTCTGGAGCTTGGGAGGTCCAAAATCAAGGCATCAGCAACATTGGTGTCTGGTATAGGCCCATTTTCTAGTTCACAGAGAGTGACTTCTCACCGTGTCCTCACATGGTGCAAGGAACAAGACAGCTCTCTTGAACCAACTCTTTTAAAAGGGCACTAATCCCATTCATGAGAACTCAGCCCTCATGATCTTATTACCTCTCAAAGGTTACCACCTCTTAATAGGATCACACTGGTGAATAGGTTTCAACATATGTCATATTTTGAGGGAACATCACCTTCAGACCATAATAGTCCACCGTCCTCCCAAAATGTAGTCATTCTCATAAGCAAAGTGCATGCTTTCTCTCCTGAGAGCCCCAAAGTTTTAACTCATTTCAGCATCAACTTTAAAGTTTAAGTCCAGCGTCTTTTCTAAGTATAATCAAAATCAGATACGGATGATATTTAAAGAATTAATTTATATGAAGGCAAATTACTCTCCAAATGCAAGCCAGTAAAATTAAACATGTTATGAGTTTCAAAAGTATAAGAATGGGACAGGCATAGAATATACATTCCCATTCCAAAAGGGAGCAAGAGGAAACATTAAAAGGGTAACAGGTCTTGAGTAAGTCCAAAACCTTATGGCTTGAGAATAATCCTTGACTTGAGGCTCTGCCCCCCAAGCCCACTGAGGCAGAGGTCGTGCCTCTTCTACAGCTTTTCTAGATAGGGGATGGCCACTCTAGACTCCAGATGACCCTGGCCCTACAGTTTTGGTGGACACAGCCCGCACCACATTAGTTGTAGTCGGGTGCTTGCAGTTTGCATAAGCTGAAATTGCAAGCTGGTGGCTCTAGCAATCTAAGATTCGAAAGTAAGAGGAAATGACCCCACTCCCATGGCTCCATTAGGCATTGCTCTAGTTGGGGGCTTCCTCCAATGGGCATGCCTTTGTAACAGTTCTCTGTCTGATCTCATACACAGGATCTGGGTGGCTCCATCCTTCAAATTCTATCTTGTTGGAGACAGCCATGCCCCCAAGACTTGTGCATATTGCAAACCAGGAGAAATGGCACCACATGGATGCTGCCATGGTTTCTTATCTGTGTCCTGTAGAAGGGTCACCATCACAACTTATGCTTCATTTGGGCCTGCTGGAGTAAAACCTAGGGCAGCTAAGGAGCATTGCACTGGAATGCAGGGAACAGAGCCTTGAGGTGTCACTGGGTGAAGAGCACTGATGTCATGCAGGTGCTTCCATTTAAAATTGTTTTGCCCCAAGGCCTTTTCAGTCTGGGCCTGTGATAGGAAGAGCATCACTGATGACTTCACAAATGCCTTCTAGGTTATTCTTCTATTGGTCTTGATGAATAACATGTGGCTAATCGCTATGAATTTCCTTATTCAATTGTCACTTGGACACACCCTTGGTGCACTCTCCCAAACATGCATTCTCACTTTTTACAATAGGAACAGGCAGAGATATTTCTACATCTGTAAGGTCTACTTCCCATCTGATAAAAAAAAAATTCCATTTTAAAATTGTTTCCAGCTTCTTGCATCTTACTACAAACATTCAAAAGAAGGCATGCTGCACCTTTACCACTTTGCTTAGAAATGTCTTTAGACAAATATCTATTTTATTGCTCATAATTTCTATCTTCCACAGAATATTAGGACATAAACAGAATTAAGCCAAGTTACTTGCTACTTTATAACATTGATCAGCTTTCCTCATCTTTTCATTAACATGTTTCTCATTCCATCTGAGACCTCATTAGAATGACCTTATCCATATTGCTGCAAACATTGTTTATGATCAATAAATATTCTCTAAGAAAATAGAGGCATTCTCTACAGTTCTTTCCTTCTTCTGAGCCCTCACATATTCATCCTTTATGGTCAATTCATGAAAATGTAGAATTTTTCTAGCAACTCTTCAATATCTATTACTCAGTTCCAAAACCACTTCTACATTTTATGTATTTGTATAGCAGCACTCCAATCTTTGATATCATATTTTTCTTAATCTGTTTGAGCTGCCATAACAAAATATCACAAACTGGGAAGCCTATAAGCAACAGAAATGCATTTGTCACAGGTCTCATAGCTAGGAAGTCCAAGATCAAGGTGCTGGCAGATTTGGGGTCTTTTAAGGGCCAAGTTTTTGATTTGTAGGATGGTATCTTCTTACTGTGTCCTCACATGGTAGAAAGAGCAAGGCAACTCTCTGGGTCCTCTTTTATAAGGCATTGTTCCCATTCCATGTGGGCTTGGCATGATGATCTAGTCACCTACCAATGGCTTCACCTTTTAATGTTATCTCATTGGTAATTAACTTTCAACATATAACTTTTAGGAGGAGATAAATGTTCGAACCTTAGCACCTGCCAGTCAGCATTAAAACTTGCTCAAATCTAGAACTTCTCACTTTACTCCATAACTTTTCACAGGCAAAAACCTATCATCTCACTAGGTTAGGGTATTTAAATAAATTATTTTAAGTCAAGTGTTTGGCATATAGTAAATGCACAGTAAGATTGACCTGTTCCTCTCAAACAATGTTGAAATACATTGCATCTCAGTCCTTATCTACACTGAATCTGTTTTCATGGTTTGGCATTATAAAGCCTACTTTTATATTACTTTCTTCTCTTGATTTTCATGTTCCCACACTGGGTTGTTTTTTTCTTTCTCTAGCTGCTTCTTTTTAGAATCCATTTATTAAATATCAGGTGTCTTTGGTGTGCTGACTTATACCCTCTTCTTGACTCTCTCTGTGCTCTCTTCCTTGTTCCTCTCATCTATTCCTATGAGTAACAATTTGACAATAACTCCAATTTCATATTCTTTAATCCAGAACATGCATATCAAAATTAATACCCTGAATATCTATGTGAATAACTCAGAACCACTTCAAGCTCAGCACTCCCATTTAGAAAATTAATTAGCATGAAAGGAGGATAAGTCACTAGTTCAGAAGATAGTGACTTTTGCTATATACTAGATTACTGGCAATAAGAAAAGGGACAAATAGGTAGATTCTTAATATGGAAATGGCAGGTAGATTTGATGACTGGTGGTTTGTAGAAATGAAGAAAAGCATGTAAAAGCAGTAAAGTAGTTATCCTGGCTTAAAATTCGAAGGAGGAGAAAAAGTTAACATGAGAATAGATTAAATTAGAGAGGTCATCAGGCTGTGAGAAGCCTGTACTTGGGCTTTTTCCTAGCCACAACGAGGAGCTGTTGGAGAGTTTTAGACAAGAGAAACATACAATTGGATATGTCTTATAGGGAGTTTACTCTGACTGCTTTGTGGGACTTACCACGCAGCTGAGTAAACAAGAGAGGCATATGAAAAAATAACTAGAATCACTAATGATTAAGTTGTGCCAAAATGATTAATGCAAGTAATAAATGTGGCTGAAGATAAGAGGAGGGACATTCTTTGAGACTGCTAAGGAAGGACTCACAGAAAAACTAAACATTGAAAATGTAAGTTAAGATATGGATGATGCATTAGCTCTAAGTAGAAAAAAAAGTAGAATGTTCTAGGCAGACAGAATTGATGTGGATATGAGTTACATACAGAAGTTAAAATCCACCAGGATTATTTTTTTTAGGGAAAAGTGAACTGCTCACCCTGCCTGGTACAGGGGATTCACATGGAGGAGCGGCTTGAGAAAAGGAAGAGACAAAAGCACTTGTGAGTGGCACTGAACTCAAAAATGCACACATCCTTTCCTAGGCAATTGGAAGCCATTTCAGGGTCCTGGGAACTTATATAAACAATCTGTGCTTTAGGACAGTAAGAATGATGGAAGGAAAGCCTGTAGCTTAGACTAGTGGGATTCAACACAGAAAAATAAGTATTGAGAGGCTTTATGAAGTCTGAGGTCATGAGGCAGTAACCTAAGATAGCTTCAGAGGAAGTGGAATGAAACTGTTAGATATGATAATATCAAGGAAGAAGAAATAGCAGGACTTTCAGAATACAAAACAATTAAATATATTGCTCTAGTTATCTAATATCCCTCCAAGGTGTAAGCAGGAAATACATTTGGCGCTAGTAAAATATAGCTCAGTGTCTCTTTTTATGGGGAGGGCTTACATACTGAAATGGGAAACAAGGTTGTTCTTATTTGCAATTTTTCTTCTAAGCTTATACCACAGCTTTTATCTTAGTCCCATAATGCATGACAATTTAGGAGTAATTGTTTGAAGATGACTACAAAGTCAGCAATGAATCCATAATTCCTGTCTAAAATCTATTGAGAGGCTTCTAGTATAGGAAATGCTACCAGAGAGTACAATGAACAAGGGAGGAACATTGCTATTTTGATGACAGGCATGTAAAAGGTGGGTAAAAGAAGTTGTGGAGACTGTGGAAGCAAAATCTTCAAGTATGGTATATAAGTAGGATTTAATATCTTCCACTAAGCAAGCCAAACTAATCTCAGGACACCAGAATACTTGACTGGGTAAATGAACTTCTAGGACAATCCTGAACTGCTTGCCAGCTGATGCTAACTGGGATTTTGAGTAGTTCAAAATAAATAGAAGAGGCTGTTGAATCACAGAATGAGGAATAAAAATTCAGATCTTAGATATTTCTCATTGAAGAAAGAATCCAAAAAATAGCACAGACACAGGAACCAACCAAAAGAAGAGTAATAACAACTAGGGCAAATCCAGAAGAAGTTTGGGTACCTGAATTCACAGTTTAGGGCATTAGCCCAATAACTGAAAAGATAAAGAAGAATGGGCTATTTCTTAGGATTTCTTTTACAAATGTTCCAAATTCTTCTTACGTGTGTTATTAATGGTGATAATCATGGGCATTGTAAGTTTGAATGTAGCATTATTCACAAAAGTCTAGTAAGACTCAACCGATAGTCGAAGTTTTAGAAAACTGTAAGCTATCGAGAGAATGTACTACTTTCCTCTGCACCATGTGCCTTTCAATGTGACAGTATGGCAAAAGAGTGATACAGGACTCCAGGTTAATAAAATATTTTCTTGCTCCTTTATCAGAATTTAAACCCTTAGAACAATACAACTCCCACAGGTGCGGACAGAACCATTGGAAACACCATCAGTAAAGAGTTATCCCTTTAAAGAAAACTGTTGTCTTTCTGGAGCCTGCTTAAAATGAAAACAGTCCTGAAAGAGCAATAGTGGGAATTCCTAAACACTTTGGGAAGTGAAATAGCCTTTTCCTGTACTTTAAAGAATGCCTAAGGAAGCATAGGAACCCCAAGGTTTCAGAGAAATAGTTAAATTAGGGAAAATAGCATAGAAAGAGGAAATGATAGGACCCTGGAAATAAACTCCCCACTTTCACCCAGAACTAGTTTCAATGGTCTTCCTCTTGAAAATGTTTGATGAAGAAGGCTCATGTGTGTTCATTTTATGACTGTCATTTTCTAAGCCTTCAGAGGGGGGTCTAAAAGTTAAATGAGAGTCAGGGAAGTACTTGCATTGTTTTTCTTAAGGTTGTTAGTGTGTGATTCAGTGACACATGGGGACAGTCACTTTCCACACCACCCATAAAAACTTTGTCTACAATTAGATGCTTTGACCCTAAGAGAAAGACTGACTTATTCTCCCCTTGTGAAAAGAGAGGAACAGATACCTATTTATAAAAGAACATTTCCTTAATACCCTAACATGGACCTGGAAAGTGACTTTGCAAAGAATATGACTTTTCTCCAAAAATAGAAGTAATTTATAGCTCTACACATCATCCCCCAACTTGCAACCATCACTTCTCTCAAGGTGCCGAAACAGTTTGACCATCACATCTGTCTAAAGGGCCAAAACAGTTTTAGGTGGTACCCTCTCTCTACACAGTTGTTAAGTAAACTCCAGATCAAATCAATCCTTCATGTGCAAAGCCAGCTGTGCTGAAAGGAATTCAAGCATACGAAAGACAGGAAGTCTTGAAGCCCCCCTAAAAACAACATGAAAACCAACATCAGTGTAGTATAGTGTGATGGTGAGGGTAAAGAATAGAAAATGAGGCAGGAGGTTTAGAGGCTAACTTGGAATGCTTGCTCTCCCATGGATTACTCACATGCATATGGGCAGATTATTCAACATTTATCTGTGCATATGGGGAGTTTGCAAAATGGGAGTATGAAAGGATTGTTACTGGATAATCTCTTCTAACTCTAACAGTTTATGATCTTACTGTCTCTTTTTCAGGCTTTTTGAGCTAATCCCATTGCTGTTTAGTCCTGTAGGAGGTTTGGGAAATTAATCAGTATCCTCTTCATTCTGAAAGCATTTGAGCAAAACTCAAAGAAAGGAAGTGGGCAGTTTCGATCAGCTTGTATACACCTATAACAGAGTTACCTACATGCTTATAGTCACAAGTATTAAGTCTAGCTACAGGTATGCATAGATGCATACACAAAATAAAACATTGCATTAGCGCTTTGAGATGAGTGATACTCATTTTCATTTGTGCTGGCAAAACTGTTTTTTCTCCCTTGGTGAATATTATATTTCATTTCTTCTTTTTCTTTTCTTTCTTAGTATTAATATTTATTCAAACTAGTTCTTAGAATGTAGTACATATACTTTCATATATTATTTCATTTAATCTTCATAAGGACCTCATAAGGGAAAATGTGTAAGGTATTTTTCTCTATATTTAACAACAAAAAAACAAACAAAATAGAAATCCAGTTAGGATATGTGATTTAGCTATTCTCATGCAACTAACAGGAGAAAGAACTGGAATTTGGACCTAGCCTCTTCTGATTTACTATTCCTTGTTTACTGATTGATCATATTGCAAAAATGAAAACAAAAAATTTAAACAATTATATATTTAAAGAGCATCTCTTTTGTTTCCACAAACTTACAAAATCACTTTGGTATTATGGAGAAAAAATTTTTTTCTTCTTATTCAAGTTAAAAAATAAAAAAGCCTTCATGTGGCAAGAAAAGCCAGGACACTGATTTGACATGTAGATACATTAAATATTTTGCTAGTTAGAGTCCAATGACGTGATTGATTCTGGAGACAACAAATGTATCAGAAGGATCTACAGAACTCTGCTTTATGGAGCATTCTGGGCTTACCTCGAGCTTGTATCATGGCACTAGACATTTTTATTCTAAAAAGGAAAATGTATATCATTTTTGTATTTTAAACCATTTTTCATCTCTTTCTTTAAAAGTCTTCTTCCCTAACACATATGTATTTGTTAAGGTTCTCCAGAGAAACAGTATCAATGGGAGATAGATAGATAGATAAACAGATAGAAATGAATTATAAGTAATTGGCTCATACAATTATGGAGTCTAAGAAGTCCCAAGATCTGTAGGGTGAGATGGCAAATTGGAGACCCAGGAGAGCTCACAGTTTAGTTTCAGTCTGAGTCTGAAGGCCTGAGAACAAAGGAAAGCAGCTAGTGTGAAGACCAACAGGCCCAAAACCAGGGAAAACCAATGTTTCTGTTTGTATCTGAAGACACGCAAAAAAAGCCAATGTCCCAGGTCAAGGGAGTCAGACAGGGAGAATTTTCTCATACTTGGGGAAGGGTATAGAACTTTTTTTCCATTTAAGTCTTCAATGGATTGGATGAGGCTTATTGCCATTAAGGAGGAAAACCTGCTTTACTCAGTCTATTAATTTAAATATTAATCTTATCCAAAAGTACCTCCACGGAAACATCCAGAATAATGTCGGATCAAATACTTGGGCACCCAGTGAAGCTGATGCATAAAATTAACTATCACAATACATTTATGAAGGCATCAGGAGGAAAATCGGTGGATGTTGAACTCATCCTACTTAATCAATGGAGAACACCCTGGAAAGTCCAGAGAAAAAGGATAAGCCTTCACACAGCTATACATCTATGTTTCTTCTCATAGTCTCTATTATAAGCTGAAATTTTTAGAAGTTCACTTGTTCGTTAGAACAGAAAGAAAAAAACATGGTAACAGTGACTTAAAATAACTTTTGCCTACAGTAGCTTCAAAGGATCTTTTTCAAAAGCATATTTTAAAAGTCCTGGAAAAAAATGTTAGTCTTTCTAGTTCTTATACACAAAAAAAGTAAAAATTTGGAGGGGGAATTTTACAGAATATTTTTCTACTCTTATTAAAGTAGAAGAGTTTATAATCTTCTGGGACTCTTAGATTGGACTCAAAGGGTCTGTGAATTCTCTAAAATATATAGTCAGGAATTCTTATAAGAGGGGATTTTTTTAGGAGAGAATTTATTACTTTCATCACATTTTCTAGTTTTTGGCCCTCTTAAAAACAAAATTTAAAATCTGACGTCCAATGATGAGGAATAGAGATTAAGAAATCTGAGCAGGGTATAACAACATCAGAGGGTAACTCACATATGGAACAAAGTGAAGAGATTTTCTAAAACAGGCTTGACTTTTGAAGTGATCTGAATCCCTGCTTATACCTGCTAGCAGGGTTTAATGGGCAAAATAGAATGGAGCCTCTAGCTATTTATGGCCTTGTGAGGCCTTGGGAGAGAATCCGTACTCTAATTTTTGAAACTGCTTCTTGCCCATGCTACTCTTTTTTATTTTTATTTATTTATTTTTTTGAGACGGGGTCTTGCTCTGTCACCCAGGCTGCAGTGTAGTGGTGAGATCTCAGCTCACTGCAACCTCTGCCCCCTGGGTTCAAGCAATTCTGCTGCCTCAGCCTCCTGAGTAGCTGAGATTACAGGTGCACATCACCACGCCTGACTAATTTTTGTATTTTTAGTAGAGACAGGATTTCACCATGTTGGTAAGGCTGGTCTCTAACTCCTGACCTCGTGATGCACCTGCCTCGGCCTCCCAAAGTGCTGGGATTACAGGCATGAGCCATGGCACCTGGCCACTACTCTTTTTTTTAACCACTATCCTCACTTGCACCCACAGGCAAACAGAAAGAATACCTCGATATTTTAGAGAAGGCAGCAGAAAGTCAGAACATTGGTTGAAAATATAATGTTATATGTATTATGTTATATGTAATGTTATATGTATTAATATCTGGGCCACCTGGACCAAGATTAAAGCCTGTTTTGTTGGCTAAAAAATGGAGATAATTTGAGTTCCTTCCCCAGATGGTTGTTGTGGGCATAAATTAAAAAGTGCACACAAAGAACTTATCATAGCTGATAAAGATAGAGGTTGAATGAGATCAAGAACCTCCATTCTCCATTCTTTTATTGTCCACTAAAATGACAGTAAAGGGATTTTTTTTAAAAAAGATACAAACTCACAAAGAGAAAAGAGAAATGGAAACAATAGTAATAACATTTGGAAACTGGAAAGGTATGGATATTAAATCATTCATTAGATCTCCAAACCTGCATTCATAACTGGCAATGAATAAATCAAAGAAGCAACTCAATCTACACTGCAGAAACGCTAAATATCTCAGGAATTGGTAATACTCTGGCCAAAAACTCACAAATCTTAAGAATTACTGATATTTCTGGGAAAAGGTTTCTATAGGGTTTAAGGTAAGAAACGTGGATGAAAGTGTGCTTAGAAATAATTTCTCTGTAGTAATTGTGAATGGGAGTTCACTCATGATTTGGCTCTCTGTCTATTACTGATATATAGGAATGTTTGTGACTTTTGCACATTAATTTTGTATCCTGAGACTTTGCTGAAGTTGCTTATCGGCTAAAGGAGATTTTGAGCTGAGACGATGGGGTTTTCTAAATATACAGTCATGTCATCTGCAGAGGCAATTTGACTTCCCCTCTTCCTATTTAAATACCCTTTATTTCTTTCTCTTCCCTGATTACCCTGGCCAGAACTTCCAATACTATGTTGAATAAGAGTGGTGAGAAAGGGCATCCTTGTGCTGGTTTTCAAAGGGAATGCTTCCAGCTTTTGCCCATTCAGTGTGATATTGGCTGTGGATTTTTCATAAACAGTTCTTATTATTTTGAGATACATTTAATCAATATCTAGTTTATTGAGAGTTTTTAGCATGAAGAGGTGTGGATTTTTATGGAAGGCCTTTTCTGCATCTATTGAGATAATCATGTGGTGTTTGTCTTCAGTTCTGTTTATATGTTGGATTACATGTATTGATTTGCATACGTTGAACCAAACTTGCATCCCAGGAATGAAGCTGACTTGATCATGGTGGATAAGCTTTTTGTTGTGCTGCTGCATTCGGTTTGCCAGTATTTTATTGAGGATTTTTTTCATCAGTGTTCATCAGGGATATTGACCTGAAATTCTCTTTTTTTTGTTGTGTCTCTGCAAGGTTTTGGTATCAGGATGATGCTGGCCTCATAAAATAAGTTAGGGAGGAGTCCCTCCTTTTCTATTGTTTGGAATAGTTTCAGAAGGAATGCTACCAGCTTCTCTTTGTACCTCCGGTAGAATTTGGCTGTGAATCCATCTGGTCCAAGGCTTTTTTTTTTGCCTCAATTTTAGAACTTGTTGTTGGTCTATTCATGGATTTGACTTCTTCCTGGCTTAGTCTTGGGAGGGTGTATGTGTCCAGGAATTTACACATTTCTTCTAGATTTCCTAGTTTATTTGCATTGAGGTGTTTATAGTATTCTCTGATGGTAGTTTGTATTTCTGTGGGGTCAGTGGTGATGTCCCCTTTATCATTTTTTATTGTGTCTATTTGATTCTTCTCTCTTTTCTTCTTTATTAGTCTGGGGAGTGGTCTATCTGTTTTGTTGCTACAAAGAGAGTAAAATACCTAGGAATACAACTTACAACAGATGTGAGGGACCTCTTCAAGGAGAACTACAAATCACTGCTCAAGGAAATAAGAGAAGACATCAAAAAATGGAAAAACATTCCATGCTCTTGGATAGAAAGAATCAGTGTCATAAAAATGACCATACTGCCTAAATTAATTTTAGCTTCAATGGTATCCCCATCGAGCTATCATTGACTTTTTTCACAGAATTAGAAAAAAACACTTTAAATTTCATATGGAACGAAAAAAGAGCTCCTATAGCCAAGACAATCTTAAGCAAAAAGAGCAAAGCTGGAGGCATTATGCTACCTGACTTTGAACTATACTACAAGGCTACAGTAACCAAAACAGTATGGTACTGATACCAAAACGGATATATAGACCAATGGAACAGAACAGAGGTTTTTGTTCTGTCAGAACAAAACATGTCAGACATCTACAACCACCTGATTTTTAACAAATCTGGCAAAAACAAGCAATGGGTAAAGGATTTCCTATTTAATAAATGGTGTTAGGAAAACTGACTAGCCTTATGCAGAAAACTGAAAATGGACCCCTTCCTTTCACCTTATACAACAATTTGCTCAAGATGGATTAAAGACTTAAACATAAGACCTAAAACCATAAAAACCCTAGAAGAAAACCTAGGCAATACCATTCAGGACATAGGCATGGGCAAAGACTTCATACATATACATAAAACACCAAAAGCAATGGCAACAAAAGCCAAAATTGACAAATGGGATTTAATTAAACTGAAGAGTTTCTGTACAACAAAAGAGTATTAAACTAAAGAGTTTCTGTACAGCAAAAGTATCATCAGGGTGAACAGGCAACCTACAGAATGGGAGAAAATTTTTTCAATCTATCCCTCTGACAAAGGGCTAGTATCCAGAATCTACAAAGATCTTAAACAAATGTAAAAGAAAAAACAAACAACTTCATCAAAAAGTGAGTGAAGAATATGAACAGACACTTCTCAAAAGAACACATTTATGCAACCAATAGACACATGAAAAACTGCTCATCATCACTGGCCATCAGAGAAATGCAAATCAAAACCACAGTGAGATATCATCTCACACCAGTTAGAATGGCAGTCATTAAAAAGTCAGGAAACAACAGATACTGGAGAAGATGTGGAGAAATAGGAATGCTTTTACGCTGTTGGTGGGAGTGTAAATTACTTGAACCATTGTGGAAGACATTGTGGCGATTCCTCAAGGATCTAAAACCAGAAATACCATTTGACCCAGCAATCCCATTACTGGGTATATTCCCAAAGAATTATAAATCATTCTACTATAAAGACACATGCACACGTATGTTTTTGGCAGCACTGTTCACAATAGCAGACTTGGAAACAACCCAAATGCCCATCAATGATAAACTGGATAAAAAAATGTGGCATGTATACACCAGGGAATACTGTGCAGCCATAAAAGAGGATGAGTTCATGTCCTTTGCAGGGACATGGATGAAACTGGAACACCTTCAAACTAACACAGGAACAGAAAACCTAACATCACGTGTTCTCAGTCATAAGTGGGAGTTGAACAATGAGAACACATGGACAAAGGGAGGGGAACACCACACCCCAGGGCCTGTTGGGAGAGATAGCATCAGGAGAAATACCCAATGCAGATAACAGGTTGATGGGTGCAGCAAACCACCATGGCACATGTATACCTATGTAACAAGCCTGCACACTCTGCACATGTATCACAGAACTTAAAGTATAATAATAATAATAATAATAATAATAAAAGAAATAATATCTCAAATGAGACAGTTACTTTTCCAGGGCCTGCTGGAAATATAGGGGTACACTGTTGGGCATCACATGACTGCAGGGTACTTCTGGCATTTTGCTGGCTGGGATGAGGGATGTGTATTTCTCACACAAAAAAATAATTGTTCAACCCAAAATGCCCACAGTTTTCTCTCATGGAGAAACATTGATTATACTCTTCTCAGATTTCTTTTCCTACTTTGGGTAGTGATGACCACCTCTCACCACATCAGAAGATTATAATTTTATGTTCTGTAGAGGCTAAACAGTGGTCTCTGAAGAGGAGAATGTCAGACACAGTTGTGAGAAGGTATTCCATACTGCAGACAGTGATGTTAGTGACTGTTAAGACTATTAGCCTTCTTTTCCAACCTAACCACCTGATTTCTGGCCAAGATGCTGCCCTGCAGGCAAGAGATCAAGAAACTTCTCTGGAAAATATGACCAGTTCTTTGGAAAATTTCTAAATGTGCTGACATACATGATTCATCAGTGAAACGGCCACACTAGATCACCCTCAGTGAACATTGCAGTTGATGATTCCCATTGGTGCATTCAGGGCCTCCGGTAAGTGTCTTAGTGCACACTCATAAATGTAAGCAGTCAACAAGTGATAGCCAGGAGAGAAACCAGCACAAATGAATAAAAAGAACAAAGAACAAATATGTGGAAGAAAGAGACTATGGAGGAAAATAAAATTTCAAATACATATATATTTGAGAGAGAAAGAGAGAGAATATCCTAAGAGAGGAAAAAGACAATCAGTAACCAGGTAACCTTGGAGAAATAAGAATCTATAAAATAAAAGTAGGACAATAAAAAGCAACACTAATATAACAAGTATGAGACTTAGAAAATAAAAAATTATAATAGAAGAAATGAAAATTTTAGTATAAAGACTGAAAGATAAATTTGAAAAAATAAAAACTCTCAGAAAGGGGAACAGCAAGACTGAGATAAGAAATGGATGAGAAATAATACAGAAACAACACACACATTAAAGGACAAAGACAGGAAATCCAATATTTGCATAATAGAGTTCAAAACAGAATAAACTGAGAAAACATAAAGGAATTGAGTAAAAACTCACTCAAGGACAATTCTAGAACTGAAGAAGTTGAGTTAACAGGATGAAAGAGCTCATAAAGGGGTCAAGAAAATGTATGAAAATACATATATACAAAAACACAACATCTTGGACTTCAAAACAACGTGGACAAACAGATGAACTATATGCTTTCAGAGAGAAAAAATGGTTGCATACTAAGGTTTGAAAAATCAAAATGGCATCTTTTTTTAAATATAAAAACAAAAGAAAACAAACAAACAAACCAACAAAAAACCCTGAAAATTTAAAAACACTCTGGGCACGGTGGCTCACACCTGTAATCCCAGCACTTTGGGAGGACAAGGCCGGCGGATCATGAAGTCAGGAGATCAAGACCATCCTGACTAACACGGTGAAACCCCATCTCTACTAAAAAAAAAAAAAAAAAAACTTAGCCAAGCATGGTGGCGGGTGCCTGTAATCCCAGCTGTTCCGGAGGCTGAGGCAGGAGAATGGCGTGAACCTGGAAGGTGGAGCTTGCAGTGAGCCGAGATCTTGTCACTGCACTCCAGCCTGGGCGACAGAGCGAGACTCCATCTCAACTTAAAAAAAAAGAGAAGAAAAGAAAACTTAAAAACAATAAGGAAAGACTTTCAAAATTCTGAAATAAAATTATTTCCAACTGGGGATGCTATATCAAGTCACTATCAGTCAAAAGTGAAGACAAAACAAAGATATTTTCGATGTGTAAGATAGCAAAATTTTCTATCTATATTTTACGTATGACAAGTGGCCAGCCTAATAAGCTGATATGGATTGAAAATATGTTTCGCCCACATCTCAGTTTGAATTGTAATTCCCAGTGTTGGAGATGGGGCCTGGTGGGAGGCATTTGGGTCATTAGGGCAGATCCCTCATGGCTTGATGCTGTCCTTAAAATATTGAGCGTGTTCTTGGGAGAACTGGTTGTTGTAAAGTGTGGCACTGCCCCCATCCCAACTCTCTCTCTTTTGCTCCTGCTCCCACCATGTGGGATGCCTGCTCCCCATTTGCCTTCTGCCATGGTTGTAAGCTTTCTGAGGCCTCCGCATATGCAAAAGCCTGAGCTATGCTTTCTGTACAGCCTGCAGAACCATAAGCCAATTAAGCCTCTTTTTTTAAATAAATCACCCAGCCTCATGTAATTCTTTATAGCAATGCATGAATGGCCTAGTACATATGCCTTGCCAAAACAATCACTTAAACCGAAGAGAGAAAATATGGCTCCTGGCTAACACGGTGAAACCCCGTCTCTACTAAAAATACAAAAAAATTAGCAGGGCATTGTGGCAGGTGCCTGTAGTCCCAGCTACTGGGAAGGCTGAGGCAGGAGAATGCCGTGAACCCGGGAGGCGGAGCTTGCAGTGAGGCGGGACCGCGCCACTGAACTCCAGCCTGGGCGACAGAGAGAGACTCCGTCTCCAAAAAAAAAGAAAAAGAAACAAACAAAAAAGGGAAAAAAAGAAAATATGGCATCATAGAAACAGATTCTGACCCAAAGAAAAGCAAAGGGAGTTGTCTGGATGACAATAAAGAAAAATTCCAAAAGACACGCAGACAGCAGTTCTAGAGTTCACTCAACCCAGATTAAAACAAGCTAGAAGACACCTGGACATACTGCTTCAAGATGACACAGAGAAAATACTTAAAGTATTTTAATGCATTGAAATAAATTTCAACAAAAAGTATAAAATAAATTAGTAAGAACTAATAGAAAACTAACAAACAGAAAAGAAACTTGATAGTTGTTCAAAAACAAAGTTTTTGATGTGTGTAGATCTAACATAAATTATGATATAACATGGGGACATACATGTTTTTGAACAATGGGGAGATACAAAGAGTGTATATAATTAAGGATGTGGTAGGCTAACAAAGACTGCTAAATCCTCCTCTTTCTAAAGAATTATAAAGTAAGAATTTCAGTATACCATTTAGAGATGTATAGAAAAGTAGCAAATGAATCCATTAAAAATCCAAAGGAAGTTTTATCTGGGTAACAAGAAAGGTGGGGATAGAGGTAAGGTCAGGAAACTGATTTTTACAATGGATTTGATTCAACTGTTCATGTTTATCATAATTAAAAAACAAAAACTAGAAGCATACATAACTTTGATAAAATAAAAACCAAAAAAGTACGGTGCCTATACATTGTAATTCCTCAATATTATTTCTATTGATAGGAATAATTAAAGAACGGTAAAGATTTGTTCTCTTAAGCACCTTAAACTTTCTTTTTTTAGTAGTATTTTCCCAGTAAACACTTTTGTTCTATGATAACGAAGTATATTTCAACATAGCATTTTCTGTTGTTATCACAAAATCCCAGTCAGTCTGAGATTGAATTAATATGTTTCACAATACTTTACTTTTTGTATAGTTAAAAATGTTTTTTTTTTTTGTTTTTTTTTTTTTTTTTTTTTTTGTGCAGAGACATAGGAAATATGTGTACGTAAATACTGAGAAAACACAAAGTGTAACCATACTGTGAGACTCATCTTTTAATGGTCTAACCAGAGAATAGTTTTTAAAAACTACAATATTTTAATGCATTAAATGTGAAACAGTATATTTATCTCATTTAATCCTGACCACATTCTATTTTAACTGCCACTATTTTAATTTTAGCATAGAAAATGTTAATATTATTAAGTAATATTTATTGAATGTAAATGTGCAGGACTCTGTATTAACATTTCCTTTAAATTACCTTATTTAAACCATTTAACAAATGAGTAAACTTAGATTCAAGAAGGCTAACTAATTTGTCCATGTTCACAACTAATATAGGATGTAACTAATTTCAAAAATATTTTTTGACCCTAAATCCTGTGTTCTTAATTTCTGTATATATTGCCTGTGCCATAGTTATTCAGTCCTACATTCTGGAGAACAAAATGAGTGTTCAGTGGACTGTATTCTCCCACAAAAAAAGTATGGCAATGGTTGCAAGAACATGTACAGTGATCCCAGTAGAAGAGTTGGGAAACATAATTATAAGAACTTTATCAAATTCCTTATCATTTGTAACTTCTCCAGCCTTCCCATCTTGGATAGATCTTGCCTGTTTTTTTTTTTTTTTTTTTTTTTTTACGGTTGTTGTAAGGACTAAAGTGGAAAGGAATTATTGAGGAGACAGAATCAAAGTACACAGACAATTTTGTTGCATCCAAAGGAATGTTGACCTAAGGAAATGGATGAAATTAAGATATGATATATAAAAGATAGATTGAAAGGACTGATAAATCCTAATTTATTATGTCTAGTTCTGATTCTCCCTTAACTTCCAGACGCATTAGGATGTCCAGTAACAAAACATGGTTGACATCAAGTAACTACTCTGTGTGTTTGGTTACGTAGTGCCTTTTCTAGAATAAAAGTTCCTTGATCGGCATTATAATGTTTTAAAAAGATATTTGCACATTGAGACCTTCTTACATTGAGACCTTCAACTAGCGATTTGTCACCTGCCCACATCCCAAAGTCTATTCTTACTTCAGGTCACCTGTCTCTCCATATGTGGTGAATGGTCAGGTGCACCACACAAGCCTCTGCCTATTGGAAGAAATTCCACTCACCACTGTCTATTATGGCAACCACTGAGAAAGGATGCATTGCTGTTGCAGTCCATTTTTTATTTGTATCCACCTACTGAGCCCATTAACCTATAAAACAAACTCCACCTTTTTTCTCCCCTGTGAATTGGTCATATCAAGTCTGCCAGTCCCATCACAGGTGTGGTCTGTGGAAGAGGCATTGGTGCAAGGTGCAACTGTGGTGGATGCCATGGAAGTTTGGGACACCTGCTAATGCAGCTTACTTGTGACTCCCAGACTTGCTTATGCCTCACTCTGGAGGTACTACTTGTATTTTTAAAAGGATTGTTCATAATGCCCAATCTTACTACTTGGTGGATCTGGAGAGCCCTAATCAATTGGCATTTCTTGTCCTATAATCACATTATGATACATGGTCAAATAATTTATTTCTTGCCTAATATTTCCCATAGGCAAAAACAATTCCATTGTTTTTAGTGAGTTCAGTTATATAACAGTATCTCCTACAGTTAGCCCTGTTTCTCACAGGACCACCCACACTTAGCTTCTTAGTGATGCTAGTGTCACTGTCATAAGTGAATTCATTGTTTTGATAAGCAGAGTGTTCCTCTCTGTGTCCTCCAACAAAGCATGGACACTTTCAGGTCTTTCTAGCTTTAGGTAGCATATTCAGTTTCTGAGCCTCTTGATCCCCTTTTTACCCATCTCCCACAGTAGCTTTGCCATTCCTAGGTCATTTGAAATGGGCATTTCTGTTTCCATGTTTCTGAAATTTATCCTACCAATATGTTAGCAGTATAACCCAGGGTCCTTTCTAGAGTGTTAAATCCTTTTTTTTTTTTTTTTCCTCGGAGACAGAGTCTAGTTCTGACTCCCAGGCTGGAGTAAAGTGGTGCAATCTGGGCTCACTGCAAGCTCTGCCTCCAGGGTTCATGCTATTCTCCTGCCTCAGCCTCCCGAGCAGATGGGACTACAAGCGTGTGCCACCACGCCCAGCTAATTTTTTGTATTTTTTAGTAGAGACGGGGTTTCACCATGTTAGCCAGGATGGTCTCGATCTCCTGACCTCGTGATCCACCTGCCTCAGCCTCCCAAAGTGCTGGGATTACAGGCGTGAGCCACCACAACCAGCCTCTTTTTTTGTTGTTTGTTGTTTTTTTTTTTAGATAGGGTCTCACTCTGTCATAAGGTTGGAGGTCTGGAGTGCAGTGGTGTGATCTCAGCTCACTGCAACCTCCACCTCCTGGGTTCAAGCAATTCTCCTGCCTCAGCATCCCAAGTATCTGGGATTACAGGCACCCGCCACCATACCCGGCTAATTTTTGTATTTTCAGTAGAGACAGGGTTTCTCCATGTTGGCCAGGCTGCTCTAGAACTCCTGGCCTCAGTTAATCTGTCCCCCTTGGCCTCCCAAAGTGCTGGGATTACAGGTGTGTGAGCCACCATGCCCAGCCTGGAGTGTTAAATCTTGTATTATCAAATAGTGCTCCTATTTCAATAAAGTCTCACTTATCCAACTTTATGTTCTATCCCCTGTAATCAACACTATCACTATCTGTCTTGTCCATTCTCTCCTGGCTCCTGCCTATATGAAGGCTAGGGTTTTTAGCTCTGTCAAGGTAAAGTCCCTTTCCTCTCCTGATAGTCCCAACAGTTCCCTTAATGTTGTGACTTAATTATTTCTGCCTATTGGTCAGAAAAAGAAATTAAGTAAGATCATGTTGTCTTTCAAGGCAGAAGCTCCTGCATTATCTTCAGGCATGGAAAGTGTTAGCCTTTAGCACAGAGTGGACTAAATCTGCAGGCAAGAAGATTCAGAAGAATGAGAGGATGTATTAATTAGTTTGCTTCTGTAATACTTGGTATACTTTTATGCCATATAATATGATTCAATTATTTTATTGCTATCATATATGTTGTTTTGTGTTACCTAGATCTTCTCCTTAACAAAAGAAGCACTCACTTCCAGAGGTGGGATAGACACAGGCAATGACTGGTAGTTTTCAGCTGAGACACTTTGGAGGTTGTCTTGGTCCAAAGAGACCACCCAACCTCAAGGTCTTGCCCCCTGTTTGTTGGCAACCTATATCCAATGATTGGTCAAAAGACTACTTCATTTGCCTCAAATCTGGTAATTAATACATTTCCAAGTTCCTGTAAGACTCTATCCCTTCACTTTATGTTCTAGATTCTACAGCCTGTTGTCAAAAGAACTTTGTGCCTGTAATTATTCTTCCCACCGCAGCATCACCACTGTCACTGTTTTATCCCTAATGACTGTGTGAGTTCAGTGAGCTTGCAAACATACTCTGGTATTTTCTATCAGTTAGGGAAGAAAGAAGAACGAAGCAAAGCAAAAGGTGTGGGGGAAAAGAGAGAAAAAAATAAAATTTAAAAATCTTCTGAATATACATATACTTCTTCCAGCATTTTTGTCTTTCTCTGCTTTCTTATATAGCAACATTCTTGAAACAGTTATCTAAAATCTGTCTCCTCTTCCTCCGCCTCTCTCTTACTACCTTCTTCCTTCAGCCTATTCGAAAGAACTGATGCCACTCCATGACATTAAAACTGTTCCTGTGAAACTCCCTAACAACTAACCTATTGTCTGTATTAATAATTTTTTCTCTTTATTTATTTTGGGGGTTACTCTTGACACTTTTCTACCTGATATTTACATTCATTCTTTAGGAAATATCATCTAATCATCTGGCTTTAAACACCTTCTACATATTCTAAACACCCAAAGCTCTATATCTAGGTCTGACCTCTCCTGTAAGTTATAGAACTCTTTGTTCTTTCATCTGCATGGCACCTCCATTTAGATGTCTACTGAACACCACAAAGTTAACATGACTAAAATAGAACTATTGCTATCCTCATATGACTGTTCCTTTTTTTTTTTGAGACAAAGTTTTGCCCTTGTCACCCAGACTGGAGAGCATTGGCACCATCTCAGCTCACTACAACTTCCACCTCCCAGGTTCAAGAAAGTCTCCTGCCTCAGCCTCCCGAGTAGCTGGGATTACAGGCACCTACCACCACACTGGGCTGATTTTTGTATTTTTAGTAGAGATGGAGTTTTATTATGTTGGCCAGGCTGGTCTCGAACTCCTGACCTCAGAAGATCCACCATCTTTGGCCTCCCAGATCGCTGGGATTACAGGTGTGAGCCACCGCAACCGGTCAACTATTCCTGCCAACTGTTTCTTTTATTCTTGTCTTTTTTTAAAAAAAAAAAGCAATGGCATCACCATTAAACAAGTTGCTTAACCAAAAAATCCATGTGTCATCCTTTATTCTAGTTTTTCCTTTTTTCCCATACCAAGTCCAGTTGACTTTCTCTTCCAAATCACAATACAGTATCTTCCAAGTTTTATGTCTTCTCTATGAGCATCTTAGTTCAAGCCATCCTCATCTCTTAGAATATTTTAATAACCTTACTGTCAGACCATGTTCCTCAACTTTTGCTCCCTCCTGTAAATTACTCCATGCATGAGATGATTCAAGATTATTTTGGAATTTTGAATCAGATCATAGACTTTTCTGACTTAAAATATTTCAATAGTATTTTTTGCAGTTAGAATAAAATATAAACTCATACCTTGGAACACACAGATCCAGATAATCAGGTGATACCTATCTTAGCTATGCCTCACTTCTTGCTGGCTTCTCTCCAGTTGGAACCATACAGGCCTGCAGTCAGTTCTTAGATGACCCGATACATGTTCTTTCCCAGAGTCACTGCACTGGCTGTGCCATCTGCTTTAGATTACCTCTCAGTTTGGGCCACTGCAAGTTCTATCTTATTATTAAATGTTTTTCAGTTTCTTGCTCAAAAAGCGGTCTCATGATCACCAATATAAGCAAGTTATCTCATTACACTCTATCATATTACAGTTTATTTTCTGCATTTCACTCATTAATATCTGATTTTATTTTATGTATTCTGTTTCTCTCTAATACAGCATAAGCTCAGTTAATTGATACTGTCCCTGAAATATTTACTGTCTCATCTTCACTGTTTTAGAATGTGCCATGCACATAATAAATACCCAATATTCCTTGTAGGAAAGAATGGAGACAGGAAGGGAGAGAGGCTTACAAGAAAAAAAAAAAGAAAGAAAGAAAAGAAGAAAAGAATAGAGATTATTCACCAAATTTTATTTGCTGAAGTTAGTTGCAGTAAAAGGCTAAAGTAAGGTACACATCATTGCGAATCTTGAAATACGTTTTATTTTACTGCCTTAAAATTTTTTCCTGTAGAATTACATTAAAGATTTTCAAAAGGGACTATTTCTGGCAATTACCACATTATTATATTGTGCATGTAAATGTTGCTATGTTCATTGAAAACAATGGATATAGCATTGCATTTAAAGTACTTATCAAGTTAAAGCGCTTGATAAGTTTTGAATGTGATTTCTTAAGTGTTGGGTTTCTGTGATCAGGGATGACATTACATTTTTTTTCTTCTGTTCAACTAACTGACAAGTAAGCATGTTTAAAAAATATTTGCTTAAAACTAAAGGATTATAAATGTAAACAACTTTTCCAAAGTTTTCTTTTTGAGAAATGTCCTATACAGTTTGGATTATTTTTCTGCAAAATTGAACTTTTTCTTCTTGTAGGGTAGAATGAATTCATGCTAGACTGACAGTCATACAGGTAACAACTATAAAGTCTGAACATGCACAATCATACACACACAATTCCTGAGATGAAGCAGTTTTGGGAAGAGATTTGACATTTAGAAGGAACCATCACAAAGTATTAGAAAGACAACTTAAGGTACAGGATAATTAGAATAACTGAAACTCCTTTAAAGACCTTCAAATTTTGTGTTGGTAAGAACCACAGGACAGGAGCCAGTGCAACCACAGCACCCCACTATCCACCTACTCCAAAAATGAAGAGGAAATCCTGGGAGGAAGGCAGTTAAAAGTGTGTATATGAACTCTGGCCAAGTCTCTATCTGAACCTTGAACCATATTTGTTGGGGGGAAAGGAGGACAAAAACAAATTGTCTCAGAGCTGAAGCTAAAATAACAACAATTTGAGCAGTCACCTGCTGCAAACAAGGCAGAGCTTGCAGTTTGATATTAATCAGGTTAATTGACTTCTAAAACAAGAAATGAAAGCATTCACATTCATCAGAGGAATGTAACTGAATCTATGGTCTCAATAGCATAATATTTACAATGCATCTGTGTCAATGTGTCACATTCATTTGGCTACTAATATTTCTCCGTATTGTACATCAAACACACAAAATAACTAGCCAATAAAGCTGTTTTTCTTATGATCATTGACTTGCTGAGGACATATTGTTCAATTTTTTTTTTTCACATAGTGTAGTTCTCATTTAAGGGATATATTTTATCCAGTTTAACTGTCCATTTTCTTGAGGTTTTCTCTACACATGGTACTATGGGACTGAATAGTTATTGGGGACTTATTGGCCAAGCAGGCATATATTCCAGCGTCTTTCAAAGACCAGAACATAAAAACAGCCAAATGGTTCAGAACAGACTGACATTAATCATTTGCTCTCTTTCTCTCTAAGTTTTCCCTTTTATTTAAAAGTCCCTCCTTGCTGTGTGGAAACCGTAACAGAGGAACAACTACAAAACATGTTAGCCAAGAAGACAGCAATTTTTTTTTTATGAGAAGGCAACAGGGAAGTTAGTGAAGTGTGTTCATAATCTTAATTTGAGCATTTGCTACAAAGAACATTGTAACATGACTGAGGAGGAAAGCTTTAAGCCTGGTGGCAACAAGCTTTTCTACCAATTTCAGAATTCCGCTAAGCAAGACATTGATAGGTATGTTGAAAATGTGCAGGGGTAACTGTGCCTATTTTCTTTTAAATTAGCTCCATAGCTCCACAGATAACAGCTAACTGCTTATGTCTGATCAAGACACATTAAATATGTTCATCATACTTAATGAGTTGATGTTTCCTCTGTGATAAAGGCATCAGCCAATTACTCAACTAGTTTTTTTTTTTAACTGAAGATAGATGATGATAGATAGATAGATAGACAGATAGATAGATAGATGATAGGCTGACAGATAGATAGATAGATATTTTAACAAAAAGACAAATAATTAACACATATAATGATAGGCTTGATCTATTCTCAATTTCATATCACAACAGCTTTTTCCAAGCATTTACCCAGTGGGATATTAAAGAGCATCTCTTGGGTTTGATTGCTTAAGGTATATGTAATTATGTGATTGTCTGTATAATTAAGGCAGTGAACAAGTAGGTTAAAATATACCCTGATTTTGATTGCATACTTTTCAAAGTGGGGCTTTTAAGCAATATCCCAAGAGAGGTCTAACATAAAAGCTCAAAAGAAGGTGTTCTGCATGATGCCTATGGGAGACATGATGCAAACTCAGACAGCAAGCCTCATACTTGTGCGTTCTCTCATGTTGCTGTGCTACAATGTACCAATGATCATTTGCTCCCTTAAAAATCACCCTAAAACAGTAACTTCAAACAACAGTCATTTTATTTTGTCACAATTCTGTGGGCCAGCAATTTGGTCTGGGTTCAGCAGGGTGTTTCTTCTGTTGTTCTATTCTGAGATCATTTATGTGACTACACTCTACTATGAGTTAACTTGGAGATGACAGACTTAAAAAATATACTCTTACAAGGCTTTATTCTCTAGAAGATTAATTCAAGCCTCCTCACATTATAGCACCAGGTTTTAAGAGGAAGAAATAGAGGCCAGAGGTTTTGGAGGCCTAAGCTTAGGAATTGTAACCAATTACATTCACCTAATTGTATTTGTCTAAGCAAGTCACAAAGTCATTCCAGAGGGAGTGAGAAAACACACCTCATATCAAAACCACATTGCAGAGGGCCTTGTGTACAGGAATAGGAGAAATGTTAAAAGTCATACTTAAAGTTTACTACAAACAGAAATTCTAATTTTCTGCCACTTTGTCCTTCCCATAATCTTCAAGACAAATTCCTCTTAAGTTCTCACAGAACCCAATAAGAGAGAAAAATTCTACAGGAGAAACAGAAACAAATAAGGTTCAAAATAAAAACAATAAAGTCAAAGTATTTCTTTATATATCCTCTGGACTATTCAAATTTAGCACTTATAAGACCTGTTTTTAAATTAATTTCTATTTATTTGAATAAACATACTCCAAAGTGTTGTAGGTTTAAGATCCCTTCCTCAACCAAAGAATTCACATGTCCCGGAGTCAAACTCTGAACCTGTAGTATATTTGTTCTATAAGAAAACATATTCCCAACAAAGATTTTCCAAGTTGATTTAAACACTTTTCTTCTTGGTTCTGCTTGGATGTTCCCCTTTCACTGAATCATTTTCTCTTGTCCGTTGGGTTCCCTCCAAACCCCACATCCACCTCTATAATTATTAACGAGACAACTTGTTTAAAGGCTGATATATTTATTTCAATAAATTCTCAAGTACTCCTTCAGCATGTTTTTTAATTTCATTCTTTAAAGTACAGATAATCCACTGATCATGTTTATATAACACAGCTATGTACTTTTATTACCTGGTAGTGGATATTGTCAGTGCTCTATTTGTATCTTCTTGGATCCTTTTTAATGTTTGCTTTATTTTGCTTGTAATGGCCTCTTTTCAGAGGAATATCCTTGAAAAAAGGGGGTGATTTCTTGTCCTCAGAGAGAATGGGAAGTACCTAGGAGTTTGGATTCCTGGGGCAGTCCTTGGCAAATAATGCAATGGTATGAAAGTTCAGCTCCCTTGCCTGTAGAAGTGGCCAATCTGAGGTGTACTTCATACATTCTAATCCCCCTATAAATCAGGCTGAAGTCACCTTCTGCAGTTCTTTGCCTAAAACTGTACTGTTGCTTGGCGTCCTTCCCTTTTCCACTTAGCATCCCTCAAGCTCATCTATTTCTTCCAGGAACACATTTCCTAATAGATCACACTGCACACAAATGCTTCTCTCAGGTTTCTGAGTAATCTCACCTCACATAATGAGCCAAAAATCTGCATACTATTCTGAACTTTAAAAAGTTGTCTGTTCTCAACCCCATTTCTGTCATTTTATTAGCTGTATTAGACTGATTATACCTGATGCTCCATCTTTTGTCTACAGCTGTTTAGAGTTGAATTTTATGATCTGTGCAAGCTTGTACCCTAATACATATGCTTTCTTTTTAAATATGATGTTAGATAACCTCTGCTTAATACTCATAAATACTCTAGAGTTACTCCCAATGTAGCAGAGAAATTTTGCTGTATCATGTTAAATAACCACTAAATCATGTGTTACATCAATACACGAAAAGTAACTGATTGAGCTAAACATTAAGATTATTTCAGATACATGAAATAATCCTCCAGCCTAAAATATTTAATTCAAACTCAGAGTTTCTGTAAATCTGTCCTTCCTAGGGTCTTCACAGAAGTATTCAACAAAGGTTCATGAGATTTCATTTTTTGCAAATTCATTCCATAATTATTGGTGCTTATTGTTTGCAAGGCGTAGATACAAGTTGGCTATAATGGGCTTTATCAGTGTTTACGCAGTTCAGTAATAGCAACCTAGAGTATTTCTAAACTAGTGCTACTGGCTGTCAAACATGATCAGACCAGTCAGTAATAGATGTTCCTAGTTCACTATTAATCTCATCAGTTTGTTGGTCAATCAGTAATGTAAAAGCATAAATTGAGTGCCTAGTCAGTGCTAATTATTAAGGCATTGCAAGCCTCTGGGAAAAAAAGTAATCACAGCATTTGTGCTAAAATAAGAATTTTACTTAACTTTGAAATAAATAATATATCAAACAATAATAATCTAAATAATGATTATGTGAAGTCTTTAAATTCTTTTGTATTGATGATAAGTGTTGGAGTTTAGAAGAAAAGTAATGAGGACAGAATTATGGACATCTTCACCGAGAAGTAGACAAAAATAGTGTGTTGGGGGTTCCCAAGACCACCCACAGGCTTGACAGTTTTCTGAAAGGACTCCTAGAACTCAAAAACACTCTTATATTTGTCTACTGCGGTTTATTACAGTGAAAGACTACAGATGAAAATCAATTAAGGGGAAGGCCCATGGGCAAAGTCCAGGGAACACCAAGTACATGTTTCCACATGTCCTCTGGAGGTGTGCTTAGTCACCCAGAGACAATGTGTGACCATATTTGTGCAGCATTGCCAACCAGGGAAGCTACCCATGCCTTAGTGTCAAGGGATTTTATCGGGGTTCAGTCTCATGGCCATGTAGCTCCTACATGTCTGACATTTAGTCTGCTTAGACTCTGGACTACTTTCCCCTCCAGAAAAAATCTACATTATCAGAATGAACTTACATGGTCAGATTGGTCTACTTGACTGAAGACCTCAGGCATACCAAATCAATCTCATCAGGTAGAATATTTTCCAAGCTCACAGATTATCTCCCAGGAGCTGGTCACTGAGGATTGCCCTCCCTTTGGAAAGTCCAAGATTTGAGTAACCCAGGCTTGCTGAGTGAATGCTTTCCTGCCCAAATAGCTTGGCAAGGAAAGCTTGTAAAAAAAGTGATCAAAGTGCAATTTCAGCTTGAAACATTTAGTTTGACACGTCAATTACCACGTATTCCACCATCAAGAGCATAACCACTGGTATTCTCCATTTCTGGAAAAATAAAAGTATGTATTAATGTTGCAGAAATAAGTTATGGGACTAGATGGATCTGTGATTGGAGTGGGTAGGAAACTTGAGAACTCAGTTGTGTTTCTCTTATTTGAATGTAATAAACCTTCATGAATTTCAGTTGTTTCATTATATCACTTCTATCTTATTTACTCTATTTCATCAAATCTTGTTTTTAATATTTTGTTCTTTTTAGAGGATGGAACATTTGTGTCTAGCAAGTTGACATCTTGTAACTGATGAAAATCCAAAGTGTGGGGTTTGAAACAAGCTCTTTTGGCTTCAAAATGTGCCATTCTCAGCTAAATCCTAAGCTTTGTCTTTATTTTCTGGTCTTCAAAAATACACTAGAAATGCTATTTGACAAAGGAAAGATAGTCTAATTCTGTAGGAAGAAATAAAATAAGAAGACCCTAGTGCCATTAGGGGCTTTACATATTTAATATGTACATATCTTATAACTTTTCAAATAAGAAGTAGATTCTGAATTAATAAGACTTTAAGAAAAAAATTAAATTCAGCAATTTTAATGGTCATATTTAGGTTAGCATAACTAAGTAATCCAATAACAAACAACACAAATGAAAATATCGAGCATTTAGTCTGTACATTTTATATTTGATAATTAAAAAACAAATGTCAATGTAAGTTGGCAGCATGGTTTTGTTTGTTTTTTGTATTTTAGAGATGGGATCTTGCTTTGTTGCCCAGATTGGTCTCAAACTTCTGGCCTCAAACATTCCTCTGACCTCAGCCTCCAAATAGCTGTAACTACATGTGCACGTCACTATGCCTGGATAGGAGCATTTTTTTTTTTTTTTTTTTTTTTGAGAGGGAGTCTTGCTCTGTCTCCTGGGCTGGAGTACAGTGGTGAGCTCTCGGCTCACTGCAACCTTCGCCTCCTGGGTTCAAGCAATTCTCCTACTTCAGCCTCCTGAGTAGCTGAGATTACAGGTGCATGCCACCATACTCCACGAATTTTTGTAATCTTTAGTAGAGATGGGATTTTGCCATGTTGGCCAGGCTGGTCTTGAACTTTTGACCTCAGGTAATCTGCCTGATTCTGCCTAACAAAGTGCTGGGATTATAGGCATGATCCATTGCACCCAGCCCTGACAGCACTTTAATGAAAATAATGTACAGATACTTCACAAGGCCGAAGGAAAGAAGGGAAGGGATGGATAGGGAAAGGGGAAGGGAAAGGGGGAGGGGGAGGGGAAGGGGAAAGCGAGGGAGGAGACGGGAGAGAAGAAGGAAAGGGAAAAGGGAAAAGGAAAGAAGAGGAGGGGAGGCCAGGCACAGTGGCTCGTGCCTGTGATTCCAACACTTTGGGAGGCCTAGGTGGGCAGATCACAAGGTCGGGGTTAGAGATCAGCCTTGCCAACGTAGTGAAACCTGTCTCTACTAAAAATACAAAAATAAGGTTGGGCATGGTGGCCCACGCCTGTAATCCTAACACTTTGGGAGGCTGAGGAGGGTAGACCACCTGAGGTCAGGAGTTTGGGACCAGCCTGGCCAACATGGTGAAACCCCATCTCTACTAAAAAATACAAAAATTAGCCAGATGTGGTGGTGCGCCTGTAATCCCAGCTACTAGGGAGGCTGAGGTGGGAGAATTGCTTGGACCTGGGAGGTGGAGGTTGCAGTGAACTCAGATCACACCACTGCACTCTAGCCTAGGCAAAGAAGGAAAGGGGTAGGGAAGGGGAAGGGAAGGGAAAGGGAAAGAGAAGGGAAGGGGAAGGGGAAGGGAAGGGGAAAGGGGAGGGGAAGGGAAGGGGAGGAGAGAGGAGAGGATGAGGGAAAAGAAAGGAAAAGAGAAAGGAGAGGGGAGGAGAGGAGAGGAGAGCAGAGGGGAGTGGAGGGAAAGGGAGGGGAGGGGAGGGGAGGAGACAGGTAGGCATCTCCCAGTATAAAATAATAATCACATCTGTTGATTGAAAATATATAGAATGGCCTATTACAAGAAATTATATTTATTAAATTTATTTTTATTGTAGTAGTCATATTTATAAGCATTTTGGGGGTATTTTTTTGTAGAAACAGGGTTTCACCATGTTGCTCAGACTGCTCTCAAACTCCTCAGTTTAAGTGATTCACCAGCCTCAGCCTCCCAAAGTGTTCAGATTACAGGTGTGAGCCACCATGCCTGACCTACTTATACATATTTAAAGGAAACATGTATATTCATTGTTTAGTAGATACATGTTTCAGTGTGTATATAGAGCTACATGCAACTTTATTTCCACAGCCTTCCTAGCATCTGAAAACCAAAGAATGGAACCACTACCCTTGATTAATCTACCTAACATAACACTTTTTATCACTTAACTCGATAAAGTTTAGTAAATCATTATTCCCTATGGCATGATGTCTGTAATTGAATTAAATTCTTCACTGTCTCACAAACATGCGATACTGAGTACTGACTTCATGGCTTATTTTGTGCTTTACTTCCATGTGGTATTTATTCTCTCTATAAATTCAAATATTATGCAAGTTAAGACCTATCACCATTTGTGATACCCTACTAGATTGTTCCAGTTTTTATTGACTGTTTAAAAGGTAAATTATCATAAAGTTTAGATTTTATGATATATGATTTAGCAATTAGATTTATCATGTTAAAATAATTATTCACTATAGTTTTACATGGTAGTCTTCTCTAAAAATATAGAACAGGAGCCCCCAACCCCTGGGCCACAGACCAGTCGCAGTTCATGGCCTGTCAGTAACCAAGCTATACAGCAGGAGGTGAGCAGCGGGTGAGTGAGCAAAGTGTCATCTGTATTTCCAGCCACATTATCACCTAAGCTCTGCCTCCTGTCAGACCAGTAGTGGCATTAGATTCCCACAGGAGCGCAAAACCTACGGGAACCACACATGCGATGGATCTAGGTTGCAAGGATCTAAATTCCTTGCTTCTTATGAGCATCTAATGCTTGATGATCTGTCAGTTTCCCATCATCCCCATATGGGACCATCTAGTTGCAGGAAAACAAGCTCAGGGCTCCCAGCAATTATATTTTATAGTAAGTTGTATAATTATTTCATTATATATTACAACATAATAATAATAGAATGAAAGTGCACAATAAATGGAATGTGCTTGAACCTCCTACCCTGGTCCATGGAAAAACTGTCTTCCACAAAACGGGTCCCTAGTGCCAAAAAGGGTAGAGACCACTGATCTAGAACATGAGTTTCAAGGTCTGTAATTATAACTTCTACTTGTTAGGTCTTCCTTCCTTTAATACCTAATTTCATTCCTGATGCAGAGCATTATTGCTTTTCATATTGTTACCTACAAGGAAATCCTCAGAGGATGTTTGTTTTTTCTAACAAGAGTTGAGGGTTTAAAATATATTGCTTCTTCCACATAGCTTCTTGTTTAGAATTCTCTTCTTTTTGAGTCTACTAGTCATAGAAAAACTGCACTTGGTCTACCCTCTCCAGTGGTAATCTTGTTCTCGGGTATTGATGTCTCATCATATTTCTTGTCTGTATTTTCCATTTGGAATTAGATTTTATTACATTCCATAATTCTTCATCTTTTTGCACATATTCTGTTTCTCTAACTGGATTAAGTTAAAGCACAGAGTCAGAGACTATGTTTAATGCTTTTAAATATTACCTGTAGCAACTAGCACAGTTATGTAAGAGGAAAGTATACTCTTGAAGTCAGTCAATGGTGATGCTAATGAATAGACACAATGAATATAGAAGATTATACATCATAGTATATGACATGGAATTTCACAATTTAATGAATAATAAAATTTATTTATTATAGTCTATTAAATGAAGCTACACACAAGAAAATATCTAATTTCTTGGTAGGCACATGTGCATTATATAGTGGTGAAAATAATCAGTAAATTGTTTAATTGTTTTAAAGAATGATTCATTTTCAATATTTTCTTAGGATTACTAACATAAGGAGAAAGAAGCAAATAATTCTTATAGATAACAATATTTTCTTTCTATATAATAACATAAGAGCCTCTCAGACATGGAAGTTGGTCTGTAATCTTACAAATAATGACTTCTCCAGCCAAGAGACTCTACCTTAGGCCCAACTATGACCTGAAGTCTTGGTGAAGAGAAACTACACTTGCTGGTAGTGTCACATTGCTTGGATTTTTCCGTATCTTTTTCACACACCAAGATGGTTTGTCAGTGCATTGTGATTGTGTGTCAGGAGACACCTCATTACTGGTCTGCATGGAGACAAGAAAGAAGTGAAGGAGGCTGACATGGTCTGCATTAATTACATAGCTATCTGTTGTTCTTGCAGCCATCCAAGCATATAATCACTTAAGTAGAGTTTCACTGAGTTAGAAGTTGCAGACTCTTGTTATGTTTTAGCAAGCTGATTCTCTATCATAGCACAGTCAGTACTTTTATGTAAAGCCTGACAAAGAGCAACAGTGGCCACAGACCTTTGTTTTCTCCCGGCACTCAGTGCCACTAGGATATTTTCAGTGTGCAAATACAAGAGAGGAGGTCATGGATTGTGCCTTTAGAGCCAGAGTTAACTCTTCTAATCGTATGAGTCAATTCTGTTTCCAACCAGAAATTTGATCCAACCAGAAATTTTATCCAACTAGAAATATGTTACACTAGATATAAAAAAGAGGCTCATCTACTTTTACGTTATTTTTTATTAATTAAAGACATTAAAGGTAATTAAAACTTCTTTCAAGAATATATAGTTGCTCAAAAATCACTGGTGGAAATATGAGATACAGTGGCATCTCGTGAAGAATGGAGTCTTTTTCATTTACAAAGCGGTGTGGGCACTCACACAGACTTTAGCAACAATGAAAGCCAAAAGGGTTTCTTTCACAGAAGAAATAGTGTGTTAGTCAAAATGAAAACAAATCATGAAAACAAATCGCTCAACATTTTGGAAATTCACATTTACTTTTTTCAGTTGAGTATACCCTAAGTTATTATTGGGAACCAGTTACACCTGGAGAAAGCAAAGGTCAGCTTGAGAATAAAACTGTTAAATGGGGAGGACTAAGGAAGTGGGGCCCCAGTGCTATTCTACCTAAACACAGTAACAACAATGTATGACATTTGTATAGTCTCATTGAATCAGAGCTCAAAGTGCTTATCAACGGAGAGTTAACACTCATCAATTAACCCATCTAGCTGCCCCTGTCTATGGCTCTAAAAGTTAAGCAGCAGTTTCTTCATTACAGACATTTCTAATTGCATTTATTACACTAATTAAGCATCCCTTGTGCTTTAATTAAGTGCACAAATGTTGGGGCATAGGACCCATCTCCCCCAGAATGGGAGACGATCACCTCCAAACTGAAAGGATAAACTTGAGATACTTAATAGCACTTTAAATAACAAAGATTTGATAAAGTTTGAAAGGGAGAAAGAAGAATTCGATCTGAGAACCCTGATATTTCAGACACATACAAGTAATAAAAATGTTCAAGTGTATGTATCAATCAAGAAATATTTACTAAGGTTTATTATATGCAAAGCACTGTGATGAAGAAAGTAAGGATGACAGATAAGCATAACCCACTCTGAAACTCAACTTTTGGAGGAGGAAATGCTAATTTCATTATTGTATTTATGTCCCCAAACACACTCCAAAAATATATGAGGCAGCTTAGAAGCTAATGTGATCAAATAAAACAAATGAAGAAATGAAGACCTCTGGGGGAAGAATGAGCTAATTTAAAAATATTTAAACCCTCTAGAGCCAGAAGGGAGAATATATGAAAAGTGTGAAAGAGTTGGAATCAACAGTACCAAGTCTCAATGTTTTATGAGTATTTAATTCAATTATCCTCTTATGGTTATGTTGGGGCACATTTATCAAGATTTCAGCAATTACTGATTTTTGTGACATTAGCCAGTTATAATGTGCAAAAAATAACTGCTTCTGGTCCTGCACTCTGCAGCAAATCAGAGAAGCAGAGCACCAAATTCAATCAAGATGTTGTAGCTAGAGTCAAAGTCATTGCTTGAATATGGGAAGACGTGCCACAGTAACCATCTTGGACTTTCTATCTCCTAACTACTTCATGGACCAGAGGCCTAGAAACTTCCAGGTAGCTTGTTAGAAATGCAAAATCTAAGATCCCAGCCAAGACCTATTGTATCAGTATCTTCACTTTAACAAGATACTTATGTGATTGACACATTTGTGGTTACGCTCTATGACCATTGCTTACTCTTCTCTATGAGTGGTGAAAGGGTTGTCTGCTTTGAGAATGTAGGAGAAGAACCTGATCATGTTTGGTCCAATACCTCTAGATTGTTCTTTGGCTCCCCTATGTGTAGAGAGGGCATCTTTTGCTCTGTGTTTCATCATGATGTCAACTTCTTGAGACAGATTTCTGTTGAAGAGTTCTATGGTAAATCTCCTTTGTCCGCGATAGACAGTGTCAGTAAAGTACTAAAGTGCTAGAATAGCAAATTAGGAAACCAATGCAGAAACAATTTTAGGTCAAGTTTTCCAGTCAGCTTTACTAAATAAATTGATTGCTTTATTCTCTATGTCTGATCCCTATGAATGATTTTTAGACTGCAACGGTTAATGGATGATCCCAATACTTTTTGTTTAAAAAACTAGCATATTTTTGGCCAGGCACAGTGAATCACATCTGTAGTTTCAGTACTTTGGGAGGCTGAGACAGGAGGATCACTTAAGGCCAGCAGTTCGAGACCAGCCTGTGGTCAACAAAGGGAAATTTCATCTCTACAAAACATTTTAAAAATTAGACAGGAAGCCTGCACCTGGGGTCCCTGCTACTTGGGAGGCTGAGGCTGGAGAATTGCTTGAGTCCAGGAGTTTAAGGATGCAAAAATATACTACATGTATTTTTTGGCAGCTCTTAACTATTGCAATATTTTCCTACTACTGAGTTATTTGTGACTTCCACTCTTTTGTCTAACTGGCTATGTCCTCCAAGAGATGTCTATTTCCTATTTCATTTGATAGGACTCAGATTTTTTAAAGATGACCATCTTTTCACCAGATCACCAGGAGTTATAAAGCTTTCAAACCTCTTTAACCATTCCTTGTATAACTTATTTTTTATTTTTGCAACCACTATTTAAGTAATTTCCATAAATATTTCTAAGTATTTATTCCATATCTACCCAAAAGGGATAAGGTACACTAGAGATACACGTGAGAACATGTATTCACTTCACTCAGCTATCTTATATATAAAGAAAAATAAGAATGTTTCCATTTTCCTCTTACCTACTGATGTTACTTCAGTAATAGGAGAATGTAAATATAGCTCCCTTTTTTGGGAATAGTATTAGTAAATTCAAATTAGTATAATTTAGTAACAACAAGGGAACATCTTGATTGGGTTTAGTCAGTTCTGAGTGTTGGATCTTTAGCTGCGAGTTCATAATATTTTAATATAAAGGAAGACTCAGCTTTGCTTAACCCTGTGCAAGACAGTATACCCATCAGGCTTTGCAGGTCTGCCTCATAGTCAGTGTGGACTTTCTACAATCAGAACAATTCCTTTGGCCAACTTAGCAAGAGCAGCACAATTTCCTCCACAACAAAATGGTCACATTTCAAAGAGGGGGTCGGAGTATCCGGAGATATCCTCTTACATTTTCTATTCACAGGGTAGCGCCAACTCCAATACCTGCTAATAGCTAACTAAAGAAATGTGAAAACACGAAAGGATTCAATTCGTTTTGTTTGAGGGTACATTGCAGAGAACACTTCATAACGCTGGTCAGTTTGGGCGGGACTGAATATGCAGTGTGAATCCACGTTACAAGAGCAGATGCCCAGTGGGAAAAATGCTTAGGAGCTAAAAGGTCCTGAACTATAAAATATTCAGTAATGGACTCCGGAGGTGTGTGAAGAATCATACATTAATAAGAATTAAAGTCACTTTGAGGTGACTGCATAGAGGGTGCCTGTTTTTATATGGATGTAAGTTTTCAAGTAAGTTGAGAAAATACCTAAGAGAACAATTGCAGGAATATATGCTAAGACTAGGTTTAGCTTTGTAAGAAATTGCCAAACTGGCCAGGGTGTGGTGGCTTACGTCTGCAATCCCAGCACTTTGGGAGGCCGAGGCAGGTGGATTGCTTGAGCCCGGGAATTCGAGACCAACCAGAGCAAGATGGCAAAACCTTGTCTCTAGAAAAAAAAAATACAAAACATTAGCCAGGTATGGTCATCATGCACCTGTAGTCCCACCTACTCTGGAGGCTGAGGTGGGAAGATAGATTGAGCCTGGGAGGTTGAGGCTGCAGTTAAGTTGAGAAGGAGCCACTGCACTCCAGTCTGGGCAACAGAGTGAGACTCCTCCTCAAACAAAACAAAACAAAGAAAACAAGCAAAAAGAAATTGCCAAACTCTTTTCCATTGTAGCTGAACTATTAGTATTGTCACCAACCATAAATGAAAGTTCCTGTTCCTCCTAATTTTCTCTAGCATTTGGTATTGTTAGTGTTTTAGATGTGATATTGTAAAAAGTATGTATTCATATCTTTTTTTAAAATTTTCAATTCCCTAATGACATATGATAGTAAGCATCATTTTATAGGCTTATTTGCAATCTATATATGTTTATTATTAAACTGTCTGATCCTATCTTTTGCCCACTCTTAAATGGTTGGTTGTATTTTTATTCAGCTTTCAGAGTTCTTTGAAGAACATGGTGACAATAGTTAATAACAATGTCACTTGAAAATTGCTGAGTAGACTTTAAGTGTTTATACCACATATAAGTATAGAAAGTAATACATGTTAATTAACTTGATTTAGCCATTCACCAATGTATATGTATTTCAAAACATCATGTTGTACACTATATATGTGCACAATTTTGTCAATTAAATAAATAATACTTTTTTAAAAAAAGAATTATTTGCATGTGTTGGACACAATTCTTTTATCAGATATGTGTTTGGCAAATATTTTGTCCAAGTCTATGGCTTGTCTTGTCATTCTTTTAACAATGACTCTTATAGAAAGGAAGATTTTGATTTTAATAAAGTACAACTTATCAATATTTTCTTTCATGGATCATGCTTGTGATGTTACATATAAAAAGTCATAACCAAACCCAAAGTCACTTATATTTTCTCCTGTATTCTAGAAATTTTTTTGTCATGTGTTTTACATTTTGGCCTCTGATCCATTTTGAGTTAATGTTTGTGAAAGATGTAAAGTCTGTGTTTAAATTATCTTATTTATTTTTTGCACATGGATATCCAATTAATTCAGCACCATTTATTGAAAAGATATCCTTTCCCCATTGAATTGCCTTTGCTCCTTTGTCAAAGATCAGTTGACTATACCTCTATGGATCCATTTCCAAGCTTTCTATTCTGTTCTATTGATCTATGTGTCTATTCTTTCACCAATATAATGTTGTCTTGATTACTGAAGCTTTTTGATAAGCCTCGAGGTTAGTCAGTGAATGTCTACAACATGAAATAATGGGCTAATCAACTCTCCTTGGTATATTCCTATGAGGACGTTCATAAGTATCAGGGTTTGGAGGTCTTTTGTGGACACTGTAAGCATAAATAATTGTCTAAAAATAAATACTCAAGATAGTACATCTTAGGAAATAAACTCCTCTTTCAATCCATGTAAGCGAGTTTGTAGAAAAACTACATTTTGCTAGCCTCCTTTTGAAAATTCCAAAATGGAGGAAATATAGTGTTCATATTTATGACAAGGAACTCAGAACTGAGTCTTCAAGATAATTCGATAAAATACATGAAGCACAAATAAGACTTGGCAGCTGAAACCTTTTCTGCTTTCTTCTGGGTTAAAGTCCTCCTCCTGAAGTAGTAGATACCAATTGTCCTGCAAAGCCCACTTGAACACTTAAGAGATGAAGGTGATTAAATTAAACTTACCCCAATGGAGGGTTTGGCGTCAGAGAACAATAGCAAGTTCTAGTATAGCTGGTTGTGGAGCATCGCTTTTTTTCTCTGAAATGTCTCTTATCTCGCCCCATCTTCCATAATTCCATTCTGACTCCCTTGGCCCTCAGATCCTCACATTATGGGGTATGTCAGTCACTCCCTAACCAGTTTCTGTCTTGTCCAATTTTTCACTATAAATAACAACACATTTTCCTTCTGTAATAGAAAACTTTGATTTCACTTACCTTTTCTTCTTCTTCCTTTTGGCACTTCGGTTTTAATTACCTTTTTTATGGTAGAAGCCTTTATTTTAAGATGGATTTCAAGTCCTTTAAGTTATTTGATCCGGCTTATCTTTCTCATCTCTTCTCCCATCACGGTGCTAAAGGTGTTTTATTCTCTAGTTACATAGGACTTTCTTATGTCCACTCAAAACAGTAGGAATAACATTCAAATCCCCAAGCATTTACTCTTTTTCTAACATCTACATCCCCATTCTTCACTATTAAGACTTATCTCAAAACTCACATCAAGCTCCCTGGTTGGCCCTGTGTTTCTTTAGTGCATTTAGATTAAATGCAATGTGATGTATAAAAAATCACACATGATGGTGCTTGCTCTTTAACATTTGGGAAGTTTAATTTTCTTGTTTTATCATATGTGTACTTGTCTGTCTTCCTAGGATGAGACCTATAATGAAGAGTATATTTTTTTCAATTTTTTATTACAAAGATCTAGCATATGAACGCATGAGGAATGAATGAATGAATTTATCAATGAATAAATGCAGTAGTATTGGTAGATTTATTTTTTTCTCTTTAATTGATGGAACGCACCATTAGTGTTTCTCTGTTTAGGCAAATACAAAAAAAAAAAAAAAAAAAAAAATCCCGTATTTCGCAAGTTGATCATCTGTGCATTGTTTAGGCCACAGACAACTGCAGGGTTTCAAGTCTGCCTCTTCCTACAAACAGCAGAAGCAGGAAGAGTTCACATTTCTGCGATTCGCCTTCATTGAGCAGATGCTTCAAATGAGAGAATATTTAAAACTTGTTGGTTATAATTTACATTGCATTAGTCCAAATAAAAACATGCATTATCAAAAGAAAAGTTAAATGATCATTAAGTTAAATAGCTACTTTGTCATCATTGTGTTTATTGTTTCAATTTTATCAGTGCAAACTAGCAAAAAAAAAAATTTGTGCAGAAATCGACATATTCATTTTGACCACTATATGTGCATATCTTCAGATTGAAATCATTTAAATAAAAACAACACTATGGGGTTAAGGTTTGCTTTAGATTTAAAAACCACAGAGGACTACAACCTTCTTTTACAGAATGCAGCGACTGAAGTTCAAAGAATAGCTTGTTCAAGGTCATTCTTGAGCTCTGACCTGCCTGGCTTCAAGAGGGTAAGGCTTTGTGATTCATTCATATGTACATGGGTGAGTAGGAATAGATGTTTATGTGATACTCATCAATGAACACCAGAAACATGTAAGTGAGGAATTACGTGAAGAGAGAGAAATGTGTACGTTTTTGGATGAAATACTAATGAATGGGATTAGACAACTGGGTTTTGGGCTCTGGAATTTTGGCTTAACCCCTGAGCAATTATTTAATTTATGGAGGCATTATTTTACTCATCCCTTTTCATTTTTCTCCCATTTGTTCTTCTCTTCCTTCTTATTGCCCCTTTCTTTTACTATCAAATGCATAGTTCAGGCTCCATCTCATTTTAGATCTTTCTTGCCCTTTACCCTTGTTAAATATCTTCTCCCCTCTACATAGAATCTAGAAAACACAAACAACTCTTATTTAATTTATTTTATTTAATAATCAATCACTTTGAGCAAGAGTGTTTTAGAGGGACTATAGAAACCAGTATTCTGTATTGTGAAACAGTATATTCTGTATTCTGTGAATACAGTATTCTTTACTGTGAAACAGTATTTTCTAATTGATTCATGTGCTACCTTGGTCTTCTAACTTCCCTTAAGGAAGCATGTATTTTCTGTTGCTACAACACTTAACAGAAGGATAAGTTCAGTTGGAAATCTGATTGATTGCTTCTGTCTTCCTTGTCTAAAGCCTTTTAAATACTGGAGGTACTTCCATGCATCTCACCATGGAGGCCAATTAAATGTCAGTGATAAATTACACTCTTCTTGATTTTTTGCCCCAAAATAACCTGTCCCCTAATCTCTTGACCTCTGTTCCCTACTCTGGATTTCATTGTCCCTGAGACTTGACTTCATACCGAACTTTTGACATCTGTTTCTTTTATTTCTGTTTGATTTTTAAAAAGGGTTCTTCCATTTCTGGCTTTATTGACTACATTTTCTCCCCTTGGGTTCTTTATGCTTCCCAGGCCTTCTTACAGATTTATTTCTAAATATTCCACTGTGAGATTCAATCTATAGAATTCCCATTTGGTTAGTTAACCCCTACTGGAAATAGGATTCCACCAATGTCTGCACTTAAAACAAAAGCAGAGAAATCCAGGTATAATAATAGAGAAAGACCGAGAAATAGAAGTATATGTAAATTTATACTTATTTTTTTTTAATCTAGATTTTTCAAGGGGTGATATGATCATCAGAAAGAACCAGAAAAAGATGTATGGGGGGATTCTAGGAAAAGCAGTCTAAATAGACAGTGTATTTGTATAAAGGATTTAGTAGTTAATGTTGAAAATGTGGACTGGAACAAAATTACGAAAGCTTGGTCATTCTTTTCACAGCCTCTAAAAGTATGGGAAATTTTTTGTTCCTTAAGGGCCATTTCTATTCCTGTGAGTTCACCAATTATCTTAACATTTCAAGCTGGCTCTTTGGACCTTGAATAAGAAATTCTAAAGTTTGTGAATAATTTGAAATGTGGTTTGCTAACTTTTTTTTTCTTTTTATCTTGTAAGAAGGTGAATGTACTTCTTGCCATGATTCACTGTCTTATACTCCTTCCTTGTTTCCAGAACTGTAGTTAATAGCTACAATGCAATCAATATTACTTTACCCTCTATAGCATCTCCCATACAGGCAATATTGCAAACTGCTTTTTTCTTTAAATAATAGAGTAACCAAGTTAAATAATAAATAATAGCCCAAAGAGAGGGAGAAAAATGAATGTTGTGTACAAAGGAGGAAAAATCGGCCTTTCTATAGGATTTGAAAGGAAGTTAGGAGTTTATGAGGTAGAGGCCCAGGAAGATCATATATCATGGGAATAACTGTTCTCTGTTTCAAGCTTTCTGGAATCTTCCTAATTTTATGAAGGCAGTTTTGAAATGTCACCTCAAAATGATGAGCTTTTCAAGGAATATGAGAATTTGCCACTAAAGTAACATAGTATTATATCATGGAAAAGAAATGGGCCTCAATTTTAACTCTGGATTTTGAGTATAGAATATAGTTTTGTAAAAGATATCAACTAGTATTTAATGTCTCCTAAATTGTGTGGAAGGCTCTTGTTTGACAAAATGCAATTAACACCAAACAATGAATCTGATGAATATACTAAAAAATGGTACAGATAATCAGTATTAATATTCTTCCAAACAATGCATAATGATAGAAAGCCATGGCCCAGGCTCTTACCTGCTCAGGTTGTTCTGCCAGCTTGTTATATCTATGCAATTTTTGTAGTGCAAAACTCTGTTCATCCTTTGGAGTTCAGTTCAAGTGAAGTCTCCTCTGGAATGAAACTCCCAGAGGAATTGCCCTCTCACCCCTAGTTCCCTATCCCCATTCATATTACTTCCATTGAGGACTCTCTCAATAGAGTCTGGTATGATTGCTATTATTTTTTGCTACTTCCCCTATTGAAGGCTCACCACTAAATTTCCCAGTTATTTATGCATAATGATTGCTCAATGACCCTTCACCCTAATGAAAAATCAGCTGAAGACAATAGAGTTTAAGTCCAATAAGTGATGAAGAGATATAGCTCTGAGAATGTGAGCAGAAATTTTGACTGCAGGATCTTGCATTTTAAAAGGTAATATGTTTGTCAAAGGCCATTGAGTGGCTATTGAATACACTCACAAAGGACACATTTCCACCTGTGCCATCGCTGATTAGGAAAAAGTCTATTGTATATTTCTAAGTTCTGACTCCTGGATTTATCAAAGGAATTAGTTAAAGAGCTGAGCCGTTCAAAATTATTTCATATCATCTGTGAAACACCTTGAATATAAGTGGAATGAATGGTTTTTTTCTCTTGTTACCCAAAGTGGACCGTCTAGAGTCTTTCATCACCCTCATATTGTCTTTTCCATTCAGGTTAAAATCTAAAACAAAAAAGAAGTAAAACATTCAGAATCCCCAAGATGCATATGTAAATCCTAATAGAAAATGCTCGGTTTAAAGTAAATATAATTTAGCCATTAATATTGGATTCTCAATTTGAGGGTATTTTTAGGAGGGATTTATGCTATATTTGGCTTAGAGAGAGTATGTGTTTACTCCTGATGTGATGTAGGTAAAGAAATGAAACAATTTATTTTTCTCATGCATATTGGTACTTAAGTTTGTTTTCATTTCAAAGAAAAAATGAAAGTTTCCACAATCAATTTTAAGCTCATAGAGATAAAGAAAATGCCATATTTTAATTGTATTTTCAGGGTCTAGTACAGAGAATATCACATAGTAGGTAGGGACTATGTTAAGAAAATAATGAATAAATGGAGTACATAACTCTAGACCTCAATTGACTATGTTACCTACCTCAAAGATTTCTGGAAGGAAAAAAAAAAAAGAAGAAGAGGGCCCACAATACCTAACTCATTCTTTCCTATTGGTCCCAATTCTCTTTTCATTGTGCACATTGTCCCATCTTTGAGTAAGCACAGGAGAAGGATAAGCACCAACAAAGCTGCATGCAAAATGTGACGGCTCAGTCTATTTTACTTTTATTTATTTATTTACTTATTTTAGAGATGGAGTCTCACTCTGTTGCCCAGGCTGGAGTGCAGAGGCACGATCTTGGCTCACTGCAACCTCTGCCTCCTGGGTTCAAGCAACTCTCCTGCTTCAGCCTCCCAAGTAGCTGGGACTACAGGTACATGCCACCACGCCTGGCTAATTTTTGTATTTTTAGTAGAGATGGGGTTTCCCCATGTTGGCCAGGCTGGTCTCGAACTCCTGACCTCATGATCCATCCTCCTCAGCCTCCCAAAGTGGTGGGTCACCAGTGAGGTAGCTGCACACAAGAAGCAATCAGGCAGTTAGTACCTCCTAATGATCACACGAGATGTGAGAGACTCCAAGAGCTCCAAGCACTCAGAAAATGGAAATCTGCAGGCTGTAGGGGCAGGTAAAGCATTTAAGCTGGGATCTACTCCACTGTCACTCCTTTTTTAGCTCTGTAACCTTGTTTGCTAATTGAGGCACTCCAAGTCTCCTTTTTCTCATCCATGAAAGCAACAGCACAATACTTGCCGGGCTAAATGTCTAAGGTTGTGTGGAGATCACTGAGTTAGCTTATCTAAAAGTAATTTGAATATCATAAGCACTAGTAAGGATGTAAATGATTATTACCAGTTGAGGAGGTTTCAAGGGGAATCTGTAGGGTTTGACTATGAAGGGAAAAAAGGGTGAGCCTGCATTGAAAGCACAGAAGAAACATCTGAGCAAACCTCTGGGATACAAATAAATCTCTGCATGTGCAGAATTTAAGAGTAAGGTGTTCTAGTAGGTGCTGAGGCAGAAAATGTGGGGAGCATGAAATTTATGGGGGATCTTGATTTTGCTTCCTTTTTTTTTTTTTTTTTAACTCATCTGCTCTCCCAACCCCTCCATTGTAAATCTGTCAATGAAAGGCAACTGCGTTAGAGATACAGAGGGCCAGTTTCTGTCCCATTGGTTAGAACATGGGCTCACTATTACTTAGTAAAGCTATTGCTCTGAATCCTTTATATGGCCTGTTATTCAATCTAGCTGTATTCAGAAAAAGAAATGCAGAAGAGAAATAGTGGATTTTTCATCCTTGAATGGGTGTTTTGTCAAAGGCCCAAACCTATAGCTAAACTGTTACAATGATTTTCCAAATCCACTCTAGGATTTTCCATTAGTATTCATTTTCTCTTCATACAAATGGCTACCATCTCAGATAGAAAGGGTTGAAAAAGTCCCCTTCAGAAGAAAAATTCTGCCTGAAGCCTGAACACACAACCTTTCATAATTTATTTTAGAAAAGAGGGAGGAAAGCTACAAAGTTTATATAAAAACATGTATGATTATATATATATATATATACACACATATATTAACTTCCATGAAAGAGAGATTTCTCTCTGGCACAATGACAGCTAGTACATTCTAAAGAACTTTAGTTTGCCATTAATGAGAGACTAGGAAGAAGAATATGTGTGTTCATGAGTGTCCATGCATGTCTCTAAATATGTATGAGTTTTGGGGGCAGGGAGGCAAATAATGAAACAAAAGAAGTAGTATCAGTTTCTGAATTCTAGTGATTTTTAGAAAGTAGAGTAAATGCCTTTAACAAAAAAAATTACACATTTGTGATTTGCTGCAAACCCCATGACCAGCACATAAACAGATAGTCATTTAAAAAATATACAAGGCAGCCTCCGCTAGCAGAATAAGTGCCATGAGAATGCTAGGAGGATATCTAGTTTAAATCTTAGGTTAATCATTAAGTCTCTCTCATCTTCAGTTTCCTTATCTATGAAATCACTGGAGTAGTTTCTACTCTTGTTGCCTGTCTTAAAAGGTTATTTTGAAGCTCAAGTGAGATATCACATAAAAGCATTTGTAAATTGATTACAGATATTCAACTTTTAAGTGAAATGTTATTTTGGGGTATATCTTCACTCACTGAAATTCTGCTCACAACAGTCACAAAAACCTGGTCCTTGAAAGTTAAGGTGTTAGAGAGGGTAGTTTCATAAAGGATTCGGCTGCCATTAGGCAGTTGTGGCCGCCAGCCTCTGAGATGGCCCCAAGTGATGCCTGCTTCTTACCCTTATGTACAGGGTCATCCCACATTGGACTTAGGTTGGTCCATGGGACCAATAGGTTATGATGGAAGCAATGGTATGTCACTTTCTACATTAGGTTAGGAAAGACATTGAGCCATTGAATGTTATATATAAGGCTTCATTATGAAGTCTCAGGGCTTAGGAGGAAGATGTAAAAATTCTTTATAAAACATAATAACAGTCAGCTTTTGCTGAGGGCTTACTATGTGCTTGGTCCCCTACAAGGTGTATTACAGAAATTGCCTCATTAGATCCTCACATCAACTTGTACAAAAAACATGAAAGTGACATTAAGTTTCCTTGTGCTTCTCTGGGCCCTTTCCATTAGATCTTAGCATTGGGTCTGTTTTAGGCCAGGAGCCTCTATTTAGAATTACGGCCCCCTTTTTTGTAGTTGCCAAAGAATTAGTTCCAGGATATAGTATATTGTCTCTTTCTTCCCTACAGACAATTTTTCTTTTAATGTTGGATTGAAAGCAAAAGTGAAAATTACAATCATATAACATGAATGCAATAACTGTATTGCTTTTAGTGAAAGGGCTATTTGTTCCAGTGGGGATGTTTGTGTCAGAGAAAGGTTTGAGATGCAGTTTGAGCTTCCCAGAGAATGCCTTTATTAGGATAATCCCAAAATGTAAAAATAAAACAACAACGTTGGGCATTTTGGAATAGATGCACAGAAACGCACACAGACACACACACACACACAAACACAAACTTTCTTTCCTCCTTCTTTGGGATAGGAAGGATGTGTGTAAGTTTGTGAGAGCAGAGGAAGATTTATCATATAGACAGTGGATGGGTCATACTTCAAAATGGAGTGTTCCAGGAAGTGCCTCTTCAAACTTCATTTCTCAATTAAACGGGGATAGGAGAATTAGGGGCATTAATCCTCTTTGAGCTGAGACAGGGATTAAAACAAAAACATGTTTCACCTAGTCAGTAACCCTAGGAATCCATTAGACCTGAGCTGCTCAGATCAAATTTATTTTGAGAGCTCATTGAAGTATTTAAGCTCCCTTTGATTAGATGTTTTAATGATCAGACAGAGAAGTACAATGAGCTAAACTTTGCTAAGAACTTGACGGCATTACCAACCTAGTTTATTCTCAGACATGTGACAATTTCAATAATTTATTCATTTTAATTTGGAAAATTATTTGCTCTAGAAAAAAGACTTACATGAGGACTGATGTTCAATTTGTTTTTCGTGTTCTTTAAATGCTAATGATATGTATTAGTTTAAAGGGCCTGCCCTCTCACTGATTCCCCATCCTGTGATATATGATATAATTACAATGGCAATTGATCTTTGACCGAAATGTTGGTAAAATGGAATGGAAGTCACTTTTCATGTGCCAAGGTTACAGTTAAGGACAAAGGAGCTTGCTCAGGCTTAGAGATAGGCTTACAGAGCTCTGCCTAACTCCAGATATTAATTGCTTGCCTTTTATAGTCATCATGTTCACCTACCTGAACATCAAGAAGGGAATGAGGAAGAGCAAAAATGACTCGTCATGCGAAGATAGTTAGGCACTATCTGAAAGAAGTCAGAGGCAAGAGCAAAGCTTGTCAACGTGGTTTGGTTTTGGAAGTTTATGGAGAAACTGGTACAAGCCTCACAATAGATAAGAATGACTGGAAGTTTTCTGCATCCAGAATGTGGAACCCACAAATCAGAAGACTGCACTCTGCTCTGCTGCTAAACCTTTCTGAGCCTCTGCTTCCTTTATTCTAAAATGGTGTTAATAATAAATGAGCTGCACTCCTTATGAGATTCGTAAAGAATCCATGATTGCTGGAGAGAGAAAAACCTAAGAGGTCATAGAGGAAACTTCTTTCATTGTAGGTCAGCTCAAAGGAAACTTGAATTACATACATCATTATGGCTTCAGTAATTCAGTAGAAACCTTCAAGCATAGCCAATTGAAAAGTCTTTCAGTTTTAGCAAGGTTGAGACTTGCCAATCATTTATACCTAAGGGTTGGTGCTTTATGTCAATTCTTTTTCTTATACCTGCTTCAGCTAGAGAAGCCTTTGGAAATACTCAGCACCTAAGGGGAAGGGGACTCAGGATATGGCAGGGGGGCGGTGAGGATAGCTATATCCTACTAGTATGAGTCCAATTAGTGGCTCAGTGCGTATGATGCCTCAATCTTCCATTGACCTTACATGAACTTCATTGAGCCACTTTATCAGGGTAATCTATACATTTCATTGAATGTCTATGTCTAACTAGATCACCCATCATGAAAAGGAGCAACCCAGTGTTGAGTAAATGCAGGGTTAGACCTATGTCTAGAATAGTTAATAAAACACACCTCATAACCATAAAATATGAAGGGAGAAGTTAAGAAAAGTAATGGAAGTAGAATTTTTAATTGTATAATTTTTCACACTATTGGTTATTCAAAAGACTATCACTGTGCCAATGAGATAAGTGCACAAAAACTGGTCCAAATGAAGTCAATGAAGAATTTGAGACTGTCTGAGTAACAAATAGTTTACTAGAACAGCTGAGGAGCTGAGACCAGTGTTTGCCTCTGAATTATAAGAAAAAGGCTATTTTTGGAGCCACACTGAAAATACAAAGAATGTCACTTCTGAATACAGAACATAATTTCTCCCTACACACACTTACACACATAGCTGAGTGGCCTCCAATCTTCTACCTGCCACAAATACCTTTAGAAAAACTGCCTCTTTCCAATATTTTGCTGATTTCGCCTCTCTTTTCTGTTGAGGAAGAGCTGGAGAACTAGCTGAAGGTCACTTCAGATTTTCCAAATCAATGATTCATTTAGCAATGTAGTCATGGCTTAGAAAGGCAGTTGCATATCCGAAAATGAAAGGAAATAGGAGATTTCTGCAGCCCCAATGGGATCAGAGTGAGCAGCCCATATTAGTCAAGAGCCTGAGCCAGGATTTGAAAAGACATGCTACCGAACATTGAATAAGCCAGTTTCGTTTGATTAGACAATGAATGCTTACTTAAGAATATTTGCGCTAATGCTCTCTCTGATTTAAGTAGGTTAGACCTGAGTTCCCAACTCCCACTCATCTGTTTCCTAACAAAAAGCATCACATAAAAGAAATTAGCCATGATTTGTTTTTAAAAGTAAAGACTATAGTTTGCAGGAAAACATTTATAAAACTTGGTGAAATTTTCAATTAAACAGGCAGTAGGAGCAAAGAAAAATAATAATAATAAATAAAAATAAATAAAACTTGATGAAATATATAAGACCTTCTCCAATGGTTCTATTGTTATAATAAATATTTTAATAATTTCCAAAACAGTGTCTGACCCTTTAGAAAGCATATGTTTATCACCATCTCTGTAGAAGTCGTGTTAAAAAGTATTCTGGGGGAAGAGAGTAAAAATTAAAATTTTAAATTAGCATGCTAGAAGTAGGTAAATAAATCAGAAGCACATCTTTCTTTAAATACTAAATACATAGCTGTAGATAACTCACAAAAACAGACATGGAATACTTTATAGAAGACAATATTTTGTAAAGTAGCTGGTATCAGCTTAGTATTCAAAGATTTCCTAGGAAAATGATACTGAAATGATTGTAATCAGCAATAACACTGACTCTAATACTAATAGCAAAATTAATAACTTCTATATTTCTCTCTGCCAGAGAAATGTATTCGCTAAAAGTCATAAGTAGAAATGTCTATAAGTGATTCTGAGGAAAACAAAGTATTCTGACTGATGAAGAAAAGTCTTAATGAAATACTGTTTTGCATCCATTTCTACAATATTTTAACAAAAAGTGTGCATACATTTTAGCAACTATATTAATGACATATATATATTGAGGTAGTATTTTATAAAATATTATAACATAATATTTTGTTTACAAAATTTTGGTCCGAATAATTCTACATTAAATAAATATATTGGTCAAAATTTCTCAAAAATCTATCTGGATTGCAAATAAGTATTTAAAAAATCTAATGGTGGTATTTTATGAGGAGTGTTAGTCTACCTTACCTTTACTAGTAATTTCCTTTGAGGTTCTGGAGTATCATATCCTTTGGCTAACCACATCGCTCAGTTTCTTCCTGCTGTCAATCTCTTCCCTGCAGCCATGTAAAACCCCTGCCCTCTCTCCCTCTTTTTGTATACATGTATATGGTTCAGTGAAAAGATAAATATATAATTGAAAGAGTTAGAACTTGCTTCAACGTGAATGATTGGTTCTATTGATCTGAATAAATTGACCTATCTGTAAGTTCAAAAACTAGATGCAGAAAATAAACTCATTTAAGCCATTTTTTATTTGAAATAAAACACACACTTATTGTAATTTATGCAAAACAGTCAACTGAATCTAAAGAATTATTATTCAAATGGCTACTACATAGGTAGGACCACACTAGCACCATCATGGCATTCTGAATCATGCAACCGAAACAGGATGCGGTTCTACACCCAAATATTTGTACTTGGTTTAGAAACAGGGAATGCATCTGTGTAATAAAGAGCAATATAAGGCAATGCACAATTAAGTACCAATATGTCTGGGTTATAGAAATAAAAACAATGAGATATCAAAAGAGAGAACTATTTTTAGACAAAGAAATCAGAAATGTGTCTCACAGGGACTTTGTTGTAACATGTATATCCTTTCCTCCTAAAATTATCCCTTTGCTGTATCCATCTATGTAGCTTCACCAGAAGTTGCCATGTGCTTATGTAACTCAGCTTTCTGGAAACAGTATACTTGACTGTTGGATGACCTGTTATCAGTGCTGGACCAATACATCCCATTAACTGCCAAATATATTTGAACTTTAGCTCAAGAAAGTTTCTGGAAGTTTGTAAAAAGAGGTAAAGGCTCCACTTCATACTTTGGGAATTGTTGGTGGATTTATTTCTCTTCCTTAGATTAAAGAAATGTGAATGATCATGCTGCAGAAAAGACTGAGGAAGGATTGAGAATCTATTTGGAATCTAAGTCCCTTTGTTTAGCTATTCTTAATGCTAAGTCAAATTCTTATCCTTGAGTTCTATGTGACTTCCCATATCTTTATGAAATGTCCCTTTCTTTTGAACTTAGATTGAGTCAAGAGTCTTTAATTTGCCACAAAAACCTTAATACAGAAATGAATTGGATTTTGTTTTTCAGTTCTAGTGCTTTATTCTTATTAGGAGTATCATGATCTATGAAAACTGTTTGGCTGACATGTATTATTATAGTTAAGTGACATATCCCAGGCCATTTTGGAGTCTCCTCTGTACAACAGACACATGATATATTTTAGCAATTCTGACAACACTAAAAATTCTCTAAGTATTTTGAGAATGAAGATGCATAGCCCAGCATCATCATGGTACTGACGTTTGAGTGATAACTTCCTATATTTGTTTCATTACTGAAAAGTAGCAAGTTATACCGTATTCAAGCAAATCACAAAAAAAGAGCAATAAAATGCCAGTGATTGATTTTTTTTTTTTTTATCACACAGGAAGACATATTTGTTTATTTTGGTTTTCTATAGGTCTGTAAGATAACATGCCTTAAAATTACTAATAAAATGTTTTTAAATTATTATAGTGTATAATTTTTAGTAAAGGGGAGAAAGTCTAAGAATGACTTATCCAATGAGGGCACATTATTTATCAATCTATTCACCTACATTTAACAAAAATCTCAATTTAGCTTTACAATAACCCCATTTTATAAATGGAAATATGTACACACATAGAATAAATGTGTGCTCCAAGCTTATAAACAAAGTGGCAGATGTATCACTAGAATTTAGATTTATTGATAAAATTTATCATTTCCACCAAGCCATATTTAATTCTTCTTTAAAGTCTTAGAAAAATTTTAAATAATAATAAAATAAGAGTAAGTATGAAGTTTGTGATCTACTAATATGTAGTCTTAGAAACAAATCCTATTTCTTATAGTTGATAACCAATACTTGATTTTGGGTTTCTAGAATGAAAGAATGATCCAGTTAGGAAGAGCTTCAAGGGGATAACCTACATCTGTTCTTTTAGAAATGAGAAGCTGGAGTCTAGATCTCCTCCTCTGTTTATGATACTTTGCTAAAATAATCAGTGACTGGATAATCGTCTGGATAAGTTCAGCATTTCCCAGAGTAGTACAGCCAAGTTTTTATCTCCCTCTCAGCTTTAAACCTCAAAGGGGTTTTCTTCCTCAGGTTTGTGACAGTGAATCAGTCTCATACACATAGTATTTGTTAACTATGTAATTCATGGATTGTCATTCTAAGGATGGAAAATAAAATGATTTAAGGTTAAATGTCTTATGTCAAAAATCACAGATTTAATAGATTCCTAAGAGAGTATTAAAGCAGTAGGAATGGAATTACCTTTAAAAATTAAATGCTTAGCACTAAGAAGAAGAAAAATGCCTGCCAAACAATAAAATCTGTGCATTTTCAACCTGTACACCTTGCCAAAGTTGATTCATCTGAAACATCTATGTGTGTGTACGTGTGTTTTGTGTGGGTACATTGCTCATATTTTGTGTAAGGCAGCATACAAGAGCTCCTAGCGAAGAGGGACCCAAACCATCAAAGGTGTAAAAGCAAAATAATGTAAGAAGTATTTAAATAGTGGCAAAGAACCAACTATTTTTAGAAAATAAATTTTATGTAGAAGAAAAAGAAAAAGTCACATAGGAAATGGAAATGGCACCATGTTTTTTGCCCTTTGAGTATTGGACAAAATTTGTACTTAATTTGGTAGCAATAATAAATAATCCATGGCTTATAAACAGAGAAATAATAAAGATAAATCTGGAATGAATACATTATTAGATAGATTGATGAGGAGGTTGACTACAGTGGGAAGGTCAGTTCAGAGACTACTACAGTTATCTAGGTAATAGCAATGGAAACAGAAAATAGAAGAATACATAGGACTTCTAGTTAAAGGACTTCATAAGATTTGCCAAGTTCCTTCTTCCCAGAATCTTAGACATTTTGCATAACATTCTGAAGGGAAAACAAAATGAGGCATCATCATCACCACCAACAACAAAATCCATTGATTCTCTTAAGTTGCTTATGTAAGTCTACACTACTACTTAGAGGCACACAGGCCTAGAACTCAAGATTCTAAATTGTTTTTCCCACAAACTTTTTGGTACTGCTTCTTCAAGATGGCATTTAATTTAAAAAAAACGCACATAATTGAACACTTTCCTGAGAGGACTGAGTACATTCTTTCAGAGCAGCTCTCTGAGAAAGTCAGGCAAGCTATTCCCCCCTTGAATGTTAGCAAACAGAAAGTTACCTTTAATTCATCCTTGTGTTCTTTGAATAACTGTTTTGTTATTTCAATAAAGGTCAGAAGGCTTAATGCACAGAGAAAGGTTTGCTCAGGGTTTTTTTCTTTTCTTAAATGAACACAAATGCAAACTTTGTTCATTGGTGGCTTTGAAATACATGATTTCCTCGACCAAGAAACAGTTGTGATCTTTAATCAGAGAATGAAGTCCAGAATATTCTCGGGAAGAGACATAGCCTTATTTTAGTGCTACCTTTTGAGGACTTGAGCCATCCCTGGGATGATAGATGAAGAAAAAAAAACGGTGTTGTTCCTGCAGAAAAAAAAAATGTGTTATTTAATATCTAATTCTGCGTTGAATTACAAGTACCATTTTATCACTATGGCTATGTGGTTTAATTTTGTGTGATTTCATTGTTAGTCTTATTTTTTAAAATGAGGTCATTAGGCTGAATTTTAGGCTAGATAATACGATTTTCTATCTACATAAGGATACAACTTTCTCTCTACATAAGGATATAACATTTTATCTCAGGGAGGATATGCTATCTCTATTCATGTTGATCTTTATAAATTAAAGCAAATGTCCTTTTGCTCCCTTTCTATATCTTGCTAGACATTTTTTCATGCATGTATCCAACTTACTTTTTTTTTTTTTTTTTTTTGACGTGGCATGTATCTCCAGATAGCTATTATCTCTACTAGCTGGTATCTATTGTTTCAGGACTAGTTGAGAGCTTACATTCTTCCAGTTATTTTAAAAGCAGAAAGTTAACTACTGGGAGACATTGCTGTGTAAAATCAACAATAATAAATATAAATAATTGCAGCAATACATGTTTGTTGATCATTTATGAAACACTAGACTGTATTAAAAATGCTTGGCAAATATTGTTTCATTTAGTCATTAAAAAACACACTAAAGCATGCACTGTTTTTACCCCTATTTTGCAATGAAGTCAATGTAGAGAAAGACAGGTGAGTTTAAGCAATCCCCTCAAGGCCATGTAGCTTGCAGATACATTGCTGTATGTATTTTCACCCCTAGTCTCCTGTCAGCTCATTTGGAATCCACTCTAAGAGCCTGCTGAGATGCTAGAAGCAGCCCTACGTGCCTGCACGTTTTGAAGCAAGGCATAGTTTATTGATGAACACAAACCCATCAAGGAAATATCTTCCTGAATGATGAAAAACTCTTTTTATTTTATGAGCAGTTTCTGGAGTTTACGTATGTGGAAATATTACACAGTCAAATTTAATTTCTCAATTTAAATAGAAAATCAGTAAAAGAAAAAGACACTTTAACAGTCTTTAACTTAGGTGTACATTTGAGGGTTTTTTTCAAACTTCACTTCTTTCCTCTTTTCATCAATTACAAAGAGAGCTAATGTCAATGAATTAGTTTTTGTTTTTATGCAACTGATTTAATGTTGTAATTTTGGAGACTCAAGTAGCTTAATGTAAACCCTGTCATGATATGAAGGAAACTGATTTCTGATCCTAAAAGAGCTGAACTGAATGAAAGGGAAGATAAAGTGCAGCTTTGAATTAAGATTTTCGTCACAAACCTTCAGACTACGGAATTCCAGTTCCATTTTTTGGTTTTGGTTGTCTAGTGCTCCAAGCAGGATCAAAGACCTCTTCCCAATTTCATTTTTAATGAGATACTTCTTAAAAAGTAAAGCCTGCTGCACTCCTGGGTCTTCCATGTAGGGACTCACCTATGAGCTGACTCCAACCTCTCCAACGCCACAAAGAGATCTGTGTGTGATCTGTGTGTTGACCAGCTCACAACCAACATTACTCCAAGTACCATGGACACACGTCCAGAGTGGCCTCTATCTGCATTTAAATTCCAATGTTCAGAACTTGGAAACTCACCAAAATAGACACCAGTCTGCCCTGGCATTGAATTTGGAGTTCTTAGGTGATTTCCATCCAAGATCCTCTCTGGCAAAGCACCACATGCCCTCTCTCCTGCCAAAGGGAAAGGGAAAAAAAAATTTCACCATGAACAAAGAGAGGCAAAACATTGTCAAAATAAACCAAAACCCTGGGACAATAGGGTTCTGTTAAAAATGTATTCATATGTGAGCATTCATTAATCCTTGGTAATTTGTGGCTATTTGAAACTTGTCATGTTATTTAGTTATGCACTCATACATAAGACTAACTGTAGAAACCCATGAGTAGATTAGGATGCTTTTTTTTAAACCTACACTTATGCTTTTCAGTCCATTTTATGTTTTTCCATTTTTCTTTGAAATAACATTTTCAAATATTGTTAATTGGATCACAATACTCTATAAAATGAATAATTAGATAATTGCAACATGATTTGAATTGTGACCAAAAGGAAATCTCATTTTGTTGGATTCATTTTTTCATATGGTAAAATTGGAGAATGACAAAGAATGAATGGTGAAGAACAAAAATAGATGAGTGTGTGTGTGTGTGTGTGTGTGTGGGAGGATAGGAAAGGTTGGTTTCATTCTTCCAAAATTTGGTAACAGATGCCAAAATCTGAGGCAACAGGAAGAAGAAGAAAATGAAAGCATGACAACATTCTACATAGAGGGTTCTCTTAGATTCACAAATCCTGTTACTGTTCCAGCTCAAAGTGGCTTGCAGTTCAGCAAACAAGAGAAACCATTTTAAGGACTAGATTACAATTCATATCTACAAACCATTAACTGAGCACTGTACACCAAGAACCATGATAAACCTGCCTGTCTCTGAATTGCAACAAACCCTTGCTGTCAGACTTTTTCAAATGCTGTTTCTTGTCTTTCTGATTAGAACTCACTTCCTTAAGCTTGCCGTCTTTTTTCCCAGCTGCTACCCGCACTCTTCATTTAGGTAACTTCCTCTCAGATGCCAGGATTCAGCTTAGTGACCACATTTTCTGAAGACATTTCCTTGATCCCTTCCCACTCGCCAAATATCTTTCCTCTGTGTTTCCAATGTATCCTATAGTTTCCTATTTGTGTCATTTATGACATTGTATTATGACTACCTATTATCGTATTTGTCTTCACCAACAAAACAAAAATTCTGTAAGTCAAAAGCCATCGGCTATCTTGTTTACAACTAGTACCTCAGTGCCTAGCCTAATATTTGATATATTGTGAGTTAGGCCAATATTTTTAGTCTAAGTGGAAAAAAAATTTAAAAAGAATGCATCACACAGTTTATCTTGGAGCTGATGATCTACTCAAGCCATATAACATGACCCTATATTCACAGGGAAACTGGAGCACAGACTACACACACTAGAACTGCTCTACTTATACTTATTCTATCCACCACAGGTCAACAAAAGCCAGAACTTCTTCATTTTTCTCAGGCTTCACCAAGGGAAAGTTGGCTTTAAATCATTGCTCCCAAGGCCCTTACGTGATTCCTGATTCTTGTGTATACCGCTGGTCCATCTGCCAGTGGGTTTGCCCAGCCATGTGGCTGAGTCATACTGTTTGAATCTTTACTTCAGTGCCTCCTTAGAGCATTTCTCCTTCATTTCCATTGTGCAGTCTTCCCACTTTCTGTTACCTCTCTGAAAAGCTGCTGCGGGAGCTGCCTCTGCTCTCATTTGAGGGCATTACAAGTCTGGCCCCATAGTACTGGTATGCAGAAACACAGCTTCCTTCATGCCAATATTGCTCAAGATGCTTTTGAAACATTTTCGGGGACCACTTCAGTGCTTCTTAGGGAGGCTATCTTTTTATTTCAGAAAGATTTCAATAACATCCAATTCTTCCCTTACAGAAGTTCCATTGAGGTGAAGCAATGATGCAAGGCTTTTGGCAACCATTCCCCAGCTCCCAGCCACACATCGCTCCACTTACTTTGAGTGACAGCCTCCAAAGAAAAGGTAGGATTGGCTGATCCCCCAAAAGGAAAGCTGGCAAATGCCATCCTGGGGCCTGATTTTTTTTTAAAGTAGCTCCAATGGCATTTTAAAAACAATTATGAAGAGAAACAACCAAAATATATGCCCTATAGATTTATTTCCAAGTGAGTGAATGTCAATAATTCTCTTTTGTTTCATGTAAAAGTTTTAGAAAAAGTAAAGTTGGCATTTCCTGCACGTAGAAAATTTACAAGTACACGTATGTGATATATGCGCACGCACGCACACACACACACACACACACCCCTCATGAAATGTAAACATCTTAGAAAGAAAAATATACTTTCACACATTAATCCTCAAAGAAGTTACTCCTACTTGGTGGAAATACAGCCTAATAAAAGACTTCACTCAGATACTACTACAGTTTAGAGATTATGAGACCACATTAATGGGAAGGTTAGAGAAATTAGAAGTAAGTGGTTATTTTACCTCTTAATGTCATGTTTCTTAAGGTAGCTCTTTAAATAGTTCCATGAGTTTTTCCTTAAATGAACAAAGATCACTCATATAGAGACATTTATGCTGGGAAATGTTGACAAAGGAAGCAAAATAATGCAAATAGGTTCCTCAAGAACCTCTTTTGTATACTATGAAGAATGAAGCCTCTTACAAAGTTCTTGTTTCCTCCCTAACCTTGTTTATCGCTCTTTTAGCTTTTTGATCTGTGTTTTAGCTCTACTGTTTCAAATGCCTCCCAAACTACTTCTTGAAGAGCCTTCCTCACCCTGTCATCCCAGGTCAGGCGAAACCATTTGAGTTAAATAATCATTTGTTTGCTGTTTTCCATGTGCTAGACAATAAAGCTCAATGAGAACTGGGGTGGCAGATATCTGGCTTGCCACTATAATTCCCAACATAGTTATATGTAGGTTTTCAACAAATACGTCGAATGAGTGAGTGCCAAGCCAATATCCAGGTGTGTTTTGATCTCCGCATACTCCCTCTAACATCTTCATGGTTCCATCAAGGCAATAATAGGCTTTCCCATGTCTCCTGCCTTCAGAATTATTAAGATTCATCTTTAGTCTCAATGATTCTATGAGTTTCATATAGTTCTTTCTTCCAGAATGATTTTGCTCTTCTCAAGTTGTTTGCATTGTATGTTTTACACTGTTACTTAATTGTGTACTCACTATTCATTTATTTCTCCCATTAGTCTGTCATGGTTTGTGTTAGTCCATTCTCATGCTTGTAATAAAGACTTACCTGAGACTGGGTAATTTATAAAGAAAAGAGATTTAGGGGACTTACAGTTCCACGTGGCTGGGGAGGCCTCCCAATCATGGTGGAAGGTGAACGAAGAGCAAAGGCACATCTTACATGATGGCAGGCAAGAGAGAGCACGTGCAGGAGAACTCCCCTTTATCAAAACATCAGATCTCATGAGACTTATTCACTATCACAAGAGCAGCACAGGAAAAACCCACTCCCATAATTCAATTACTTTCCACCAGGTGCCTCCTATGACATATGGGGATTATTACAGTTCAAGGTGAGATTTCAGGGGGACACAGAGCCAAGCATATCATGGTACTTCTTTTTTTCTATCTTTTTTCGATGGTTCTAAGACAAAGAATATACGATGTAGGAGAAATACAAACACACACACACACACACACGTACATGCACATATACAAACAGAAACCCGATAGACAGGTAAGTGTTATATTGGTGATTTTGTCTCATACTAATGCCCTGAAGTTCCCACTGGCCATTTATTAAACTTAAAGACGGTTTTAACATCCTAGGAACACCACACTTTCTCCTCAGAATGGCATTTTGGCCAATTGAGCTATGCTAAATGACTTTGACTATATTCAATAAGTACTCCTATCATCCAATTATTTTCCTTCTCTCAAAAAAAGAATCACTTTCACAATAAAAGATAAAACAGGGATGTGTTCAATCAATTTATATTGAACAAATGAATTATGGCCTACATATCTCCAGCCGTCTTTAAATACATATTAGATATAAAACAAATAGAGGGAAGTACTTGGTTTTAAGTGCTATAATCCTATTGACAAGATGGCCTCTGATACCAAGGTTTTTGAGAATATATCAGCCAGGTTGGACTTACTTATGTAAAGGTAAAAAACAACTCCCAAATCTCAGAAACAAACAAACAAACACACAAAAAAACAGTAATGCTTATTCCTTACTCATGTTATTTGTCAACCACGAGTTAGGTGGCTCTGTTTTTAACATACTCAATCAAGAGATTGTCTGAACAAGGCTTCTATGCTGTGCTTCTGATTCCAGAAGTGGGAGAGAGGAGCCAGGCAAATGCACACCTTGGCCAAAGAAAAGTCAAGACAAACCTCAGAGGGGATGGGAAAATGTTATCTTATGATGTGCCTGGAGGAAAGAAAACAGGTATCATTTAGAGCATAGCACTAATGTCTAACACAGAAGGAAATTGCTGAATTTTGCAATGTAAATCATAGATTTTAAAAGAATAAAAGAACTAAGGGAAAGAGGGAAGATAGACTTTACAAAACAGAAAGGACATAGATCTTTGTTGTCAAGAGAGAATACGTTGTAGGTCTTACTTTTAAAGGATTAAACTAGCAATGAAATGTAAATTATCTAATTCTCAAAAATTTAAGAGGGAATAAACAGTTGCAACTTGAGAGACTTCAGTCCTGAGGGGTCCTGAGATTTCTGTACTTTAAACCAGTGAGGAAGGTACATGATTTCAGGATTTAATGCCTGGAAAACAGACTGGAAAGGCAATCAGAGAATCGTTGCTAACACTGTCTGAGAAGAGTGGTGTCAAATCATGGGATGCAGGCACGGAATCTGGAATTTAACTGAGAGGCACTGACTGAAGTCAAGCACAGTGGAGGGCGCTGGCGAGCATGGTGCTTCTGCTAACTCTCTCTATTTAGAGTGACTCCTCACTTTGGTAGACTGGTAAATGAGATGGACCTTCCAGGAGGAGCGCTTGCTGGCCATAGTGAGGGGATGTGTTCCACCCCAGGCTGACTGATAGGATTCCAAAACTGGAGGGCAATTTGAGGTGCTCACCAGAAAATTCAGGCAGAAGACAAGCTGGCTGGAGAAGGAAAACCTGGTGGTATGTGTGTGCACATGCACGTGTGCATGTGTGTGTGTGTGTGTTTACATGAAAGACATTTGCAAAGTTTGTATAGGAACTAGTTGTGTGCTACGTTGATATTTACAAACAGCTGATCAGAAAACCAGATCAAGAGAGGGGTTCATGGTAAAGAAAATATTTCTGTAATTCATAAACCACACGTGGAGTACAAGGAGGATAATTAGGTATAGATGTTTAAGAATGTGTTTGCCTAGGGAAACCAAGCATGCTGAATTAAGTGCAGGATAGTAGAGAGAAGAAAAGATGAAGACAAATCAGATGTCTTTAAAGCAGAGCATGAAGCTGATAAACTCTGAAATTTCCAAACAATACTGGTTGGGACAAGCATTATCTATACCCAGGGTGTCCAATCTTTTGGCTTCCCTGGACCACACTGGAAGAACTGTCTTGGGCCACACGTAAAATACACTAATACTAATGATAGCTGATGAGAGAAAAAAAGTTGCAAAAAATTTTTTAATGTTTTAAGAAAGTTTACAAATCTCTTTTGGGCCACATTCAAAGCCATCCTGGGCCACACGTGGGGCACAGACTGCAGGCTGGACAAGCTTGATGGACACCAAAGACAAAAAGCAAAGTGCTCACATAGAATCTTCTGCAAGACCAAGAGGACTCTGGCCTCTCACTCTGCTTTCTCCAGTTATTTTCCTCATGGTTTACATGAAGCCGTACCACTCCTGTTGAGTACCAGATAACTTCCCTCTGAACTCTGCTCCCTCTGATTAATTTTAAATTTAAATTACTCTGTATACATTTTTCCTTCAAAGGTTGCTATGGAGTCTGACTTAGGTTTCCCATTGACTTACCCTGGTAATTTTCCCAAGGTCAGGTAGATGTCACATATAGTCTTTGAGAAAGTTACACACCATGATTGTAACCCTTTTTGTGCTTTACTTGCCATTGTATCTCTGCCCAGATGATACCAACACCCTCAAATTTGCCTTCCCATGTGTGTAGTATGAGGTTTCCAGAAGCATCCTTCCTTATTTCTATTTAGAACTGAACTCTTAGTTGCTCAGTCATCCCAAATTACAATGTCACCAAGTGAGTTTGAATGCCTCAGATGGTGAGGGGAAATTTTTGACTTCATTTTTTTACATATATCATTTATAAATCTCTACCAAATTTTAACATTTGCATAAAATATTCTGGCACAAATGTGGCAAAGTTATTTGTTTAATAATCAGTGATTGAGGAATGACTGTGTTCCTTGATTTGTGCTTATTGGTTGAATAGATGTGAGGAATCCCATCTTTCCTGTTGAAGGATTCACAGGCCAGTGTAGAAATCAAATAAATGGACAAATTGCTGAAGTTCAGCAAGCTCTGTGAAAGAAGATGGTGATGATGAAAATGGTAAAATCTCCTGTAGCCCACAGCTACAGGACCCCAATAACGGTGCTCTCCGGGGTTCCACAGTGTAACTGAGTGGACATATTAGTGATCTGATACTTTTTACATTACTCAGGCTACTGTGAAGAAAGACTCATTTTTTTTGTTGTTGTTTTGTTTTTTAGAAACAGGGTCTAGCCATGTTGTACAGGCTGGTCTTGAACCCCTTGACTTCTACAGTCTTCCTGCCTCAGTTTCCCAAGTATCTAGGACTACACACAGGTGTGAAGAATGACTGGTTTCTAACTTCCCTCTGAACTCTGCTCCCTCTGATTAATTTTAAATCTCACTGGGCCTCAGTTTCCATTTGCATTCACACAAGGGCATTGTTCTTCCTCCAAGTTCTGTTGGAAGGAATAATTAGGGGAGCCATTGAGCTTTATAAGAGAGCCTCTACATTTGGATGCCACACATTCTTCTGGGGACAGCCTTGCCTCTGCAGTGAGCCAGGGCCCTACATGGTTTCCTGCTTTGCTATTCAATGGGTTAAGATGAAACAAAACAAAATAAAACAAAACAGAAGAACAATAACAACAAAGAAATTCACAGGCATCTGTGTTGACAGAACAACAGTGAGATTCTTGACTGCAGAGGTTTCTGAAAACCAAGAGGCCAGGAAAAGTGTGACTTATACACCATTGGTTACATAGTTTGGCACAAGATGGGAGATGAAAGAACACAATCAATAGTCTGTGTAATTGTTGATTACCAGTGCTGCTCATGGCAATTATATTCCTGAGATGGTCAGGAAAATTGTATTTCTCTGGAGAAAGCTGTTTGGGAGTTATTTCATCTAGTACTCATATTGATACTATAAAATAAGAACTATGGGATACAAAAATTAGAAAATCATTGTTTAATCTCGGGGGTTTATTATTTCTTCTCTTTTTTTTTTTTTAATTTAGCATCAATGTAAAGGATGAAAAGATTATGACTGACAGAGTTGTCTGCACTCTTATTTGCCAATATATTGGGAAGCAACAGTAAGGAATTTATCTTCTATTAACTGGACATAAAGACTGTTGGCATCTAAAGTGTTATACCCAGGAAAGAAACACTGATGAAAAGGTTTGTGAGAGTGGCTTTCATTAGAACTTATCCAGAGGGTGCTGACATAATAAAGGCTAGAGCCTCAAGTTTCTTTGTTGGATTCCAAATCTGGAAGGAAATCAATCCTCTCTTCCTTTTTTTTTTTTTTTTGTTCTCTCTCTCTCTTCTCTCCCCTCTCTCTTCCTCTCCCTTGGTCTATTTTGTGCTGCAGAAACCATGGTCTGTATGCATTACATCTTACCCAGTGACTGGAGAGATCTGATCCCTAGAAATTCTGCTGAGTAACCATGGTGATTTTCTTTACTGACATCCTCCCCCTCAACTTTCACTGACTGCACCACTAGTTGCTGATATGTAGAGCCACTCCTCCTGATGAACCTCATAAACTCTGACTTCCAACATCTCCCACTGATAATACCAGGATTTGCATAGTGCATGTTTCAGGGCAGGGCCATCATGCAGGATCTCCCAGTGGAATCACTAGGTTTTCCATCCAAGTTACCTAAATTTCAGAACATTTTAATTTGATGAACATTCATTAGATGCTTACTATAAGCTGAATATTGCATTCAAATGCATATTAACAGTAATTTACATATTTTAATTAACATGTATGATAATGTGTAATAAAGTGTAATTAATATATAATATTGATAAGATATATTACACTAGAGATTGCAAATCCAATGCTTAAGAATAACAGTCTTAGCAACGGTTTGATTATTATATGGCTGGTGTTGTATAAAGCACTCTATATATTAGTGCATTTCATCTCCACAACATACCAATGGGACAGGTCATATTACTATGTTCTTGTTTCTCATGAGGAAATTGAGGTTTAAAGAGATTATATTTGCAGTCACATAGGTAATTAATTGCAAAGAAGACTCAAACCCAGAGCTACTGCAAAGACCGTGCTGTCGACCACAGTACTCTCTATCTTTGCTTCAACACAGGTAACATGCCTCTTCTCTGTTTAGTTATTATGTGCTCCAACTTCCTGATGTGATTATGTCATTATTCTGTGAGTGGGGCCACAGATGCTGCTGCATTCATGTACTTCTAAATTATTGTAGAGATTCTTAGGTACAATCCCATAGCTGGGCTCACCTGTTCCTCACATTTGCTTGCAAAGCGTCACTGTCCTGTTCCTAGCTCTGAGCCATTCTAGGGCATGGTGACAGTAGTTGTCACTTCAGGAGTCTGCATGCCATCTCTGTTCTTTACATGCTCATAAAGATGGCACAAATTCCCTATCCAGTTCAACTAGCTTCTGTTTTTGAGAAGTCATCAGCTTCCAAAGCCAGCTTAGTCAAAACCCAAGGACCAAAGAAGTCATCTGAACCCCAGATTACTCCCTTGGGATCTTTATTCTTTATATTCCAACCTTAATCTGGTGGCCAGACCAAGAATTAAAACAAAATTCTAAGACACTACTATGCTTCACTGATGTCTACATTATCTTGCTCTCCACAGCAGAACTTTGCTAAAGTATTTAATTTATATTCAAAGTAAAAACCACTCTGTATAGCAAATATGGAAACCTATTTAGCAAACCTATATACAAATTGAAACCTGCTCCATCCTAGAAGTTTCTACTGTACATATCTGTCACTCAAACCCTAAATAGCCTCCAGATCATGCCTTACGGTTAAAGTCCTTAAGAGGTACCGTCTGTGGCATGACCAGGGTAGGCTCCTCCTAGAAAAACAGGCTGTATAGTAGCCCCGGGGCATCTCTGCTGTTCTGTCATCACTAAATCCTGTCTTCTTGCCTATGGCTCTGATTTTCCTTTTTCATGCAGGGTTCTGCCTATAGGGTCATAATGTCTAAGAATATCCCCTACGTTCACCTTCTTCACTCACAATAGCTGACAGTGAACTTGTATATAAGCAATAACTGATGCTAGGATTTTAGTATGCAGTCTCCAGCAAACAGAAATATTTGTGCACATTATGATTATTTTACTGCACAGCTTCTCAATTTTCTGTCTCCCCCAGCATAGTAGGGACAGGACTGGGTTTTGTGGGATCCTGAGAACCAGCCAACTGAATATCTCTTTAAGGAAATCAATACAATATTATGAACAAAAAAATCACAATTTTTTAAATTAGTATTTATTTAGTATAATGAAATAAGTCAAAATAAACTATAATTTTGAAAAGTGAAAAGTTCCACAGATATTACTATATAATGGTATAAATAATACTGATTTCCTGAAACAAGTACATAATATTTTAATTTTGAAAATATTTTTGCAATCTTCAAATTAATGTATTATGTGATTAATTTTGGTTTGGTGTACAGCTTATGTAGCGTTTGTAGATACATGTAAGTACTAACAAAATTGAGATTCAGGACAGTTAATAATACCCCAAAATTTCCTCATATTATTTCTTTGTCATTAAAACCATCTCTCAACCCTAGTCCCTAAAAAAAAAAAAAAAATGGTTTGTTCTCCTTCCATATAATTTATCTTTTGCATAATGTCATTCAAAGGAAATCATATACTATTAAAAGCTTGTCAGATTGACTTTTACCACTTAAAAATAAATCTTCCTGGCTGGGCGCGGTGGCTTACGCCTGTAATCCTACCCAGCACTTTGGGAGGCCGAGGCGGGCGGATCACGAGGTCAGCAGATCGAGACCATCCTGGCTAACACGGTGAAACTTCATTTCTATCAAAAATACAAAAAATTAGCCAGGTGTGGTTGCCAGCTCCTGTAGTCCCAGCTACTTGGGAGGCTGAGGCAGGAGAATGGCGTGAACCTGGGAGGCGGAGCTTGCAGTGGGCCTGAGATCGGGCCACTGCACTCCAGCCTGGGTGACAGAGCAAGAAAAAAAAAAAAAAAAAAAAAAAAAAAAATCTGATTCATCCAAGCTGTTGTACCTATTTACTGTTCAGTTGTTTTTATTGTTGAGTAGTATTCCATTGCAGGGATGTACCCATAGTTTATCTCTTCATGTTTTCTCCACACTTGTGCTTGTACACTATGCATAAGATTTTATAATATTCTCTCTAAGATAATAGAACATCAGACTTCCTTCTAACAAGATTGAACTTTGATTTTTACTGCTGTTGTTTTGAAAAATGTATTTCAGGGCCAGGTGCGGTGGCTCACACCTGTAATCCCAGCACTTTGGGAGGTCGAGGCAGGTGGATCACCTAAGGTCGGGAGTCCTAGACCAATCTGGCCAACATGGTGAAACCCCATCTCCACTAAAAATACAAAAACTTGCTGGGTATGGTGGTGTGTGTCTGTAATCCCAGCTACACAGGAGGCTGAGGCAGGGAAATTGCTTGAACTTGGGAGGCAGAAGTTGCAGTGAGCCGAAATCAGGCCACTGCACTCCAGCCTGGACAACAAGAGCAAAACTCTGTCTTAAAAAAAAAAAAAAAAAAAGTAAAAAAGAAAAAAAGTCTTTCAGTTTTATCACGTTGTTTCTGGTGAATTTGAAAAACATTTTCAGATTGCTATCAAAGTTGGGGAAATCTCCATCAACTTTCCTTCATACTTGAGCAGTACAGTTTGGAAGAATTTTCTGCTGATTAGCTCCCACTGCACGCATTTCACCCGTTGATTTTCCTTCAGTTGCCCAATCCTTTGGGTGGCAGGAACTGAAAGGCACATTCATAGGACAGTCAGCCCCTGACCCTATGCTTTCATCTTCACAAGTCCCTCGAGTCAGCACAGTGGGAAATTGGAATAGTCCTGGATAGCCATGCATCCTCTGAGCTGGTAAGAACTTAATCATCCATAAAAGGATTGCAAATCACTAACCGTATCCCGCTATATCAATCCAAATGTATCCTCAACTCAACTTTCCCTTAGCTCAATGCAAATTTGCCTGCAGCCATTTTAATGCCATCTTGAGAAAGAGCAAGTGTGATAGGGAGAAAAACTCGAAGTAGAAATAGATAATGGTCTTAATGGAAGTTCAAATATCTTACTCTGCAAATTTGTGAAGCTCAGAGGCTTTATTCTTAACCATTCTACTATAGCTGCCCTCCATAGAGACTGGGCCACAACATTAAATTCTGAGATCTGGTTGGTTTTGAAAAACTCATTCTAATCCCGCATCTCTCTCAGAGCTCCTGTTCTGAGGATGGGAAATGTCAGGAACTACGGAGAATGGTTTACTTCTAATTTCTCTCTTGGGTTTTAGAGAGTGGTTCTCAAGATAAAATTCTTATATGCATTCTCTGTTTTCCCAAGTCTCTCTTAGGGTTTCAGCTGGTTCCAATCCTATAATGCTTGCTCCCCACTCAGTCCATTTCACAGAAAAATATCTCATTTTTTCTCCCCTGAGGGTCTTAGGAATATTCTCCCATGTGCTCCTGAATGAATTATATTGGTTTCCCAAGTTAATCCACAAAATATTCATTGTTGATTGTCTCTGCCGGGTATGTAGCATGCCAATATTCTCAGTGGACACCACACAACACTCTCCTAGAAAACCAGCACCTCCAGGGGACTTCTGTGGGCTGCAGCCACCTCTCCCAGCTCTAGAAATGTTTCTAAAGGGGTCTACAGTGAAGCTATCTAAAACTTAGTGGTGCTGCTATACTGGCGTAAAATAGAGAAATATCTTGTTTCTTGCCGATGGACAATGTGATTAATTGTTTTCAAAAATCAAATCATCAAACAATAGCACAAACATGCTAAGGTGCTAACAACCTGACGGACCCTTGTAAGTATAATATTTCTGTTTCTAGCTGACAGGGGTAGTTTTTAGAGGCAATTATCTGATCCTTATTTCCCCAAGAGGGATCCTCTAATTCTAGGAAGCATCTTCTATACATTATTAAGATGGATGGAATGTGGTCTGAAAGACAGTAAGCCTTCTGCGCAGTGATGAAGCACCATGCAATCTGAGGGTGCATGACCGTTCATTGGAAGGGAGCCCTATAATTATGAACTTTAGGACACAATTTGGTCTTATACTTGGTCTTATTATGTTCAACATGGAGATAAGTAATCAAATGTATTACATTTGTGAAAAAAAGAAAGTTGAAAATAATAATATACTCTATGGTAGAATTAATAATACAAATTATTAATAAATTTTGGAACCAATAATTTCACCTCCAGCACTGATTCTAGGAAAAATAATCAGTGATGTGTACCAGGATGTACAAATGCTATTTATTAAATAAACATTGTGAGTAGTAGTTGCTGTATTAATTTGCTGGGACTTCCATAACAAAGTAACACAGACTGATGACTTAAACTGAAGGCATCTATTTTCTCACAGGGCTAGAAATCCTAAATGAAGGTGTCAGCAATATTGGTTTCTTTTGAGCCCTCTCGCATTGGCTTGTATTTGGCCGTCTTCTCTTTGTGTCTTTATATGATCTTTCCTCTATTTGTTTCTGTGTCCTGATCTCTTCTTATGAGAATACCAGTGATATTAAATTAAAGCCCACCATAATGTCCTCTTTTTTAAGGTAATTTACGCCTTAAAGACCTATTTCCAAGTACAGTCATATTCTGATATACTGAGGTTAGGATTTCAACATATAAACTGCAGTAGGGGACATACTGAACACATAACAGTCATATAATGGGAGACTCATTAAATTCCTTTTGGTACATTGTACTTGATACTCTGTAGCCACTAACAATTATGATGTTTTGTGCATAGCTATGGGCATAAGACATGGTAAAGAGTTAGTTTTAAAAATGTGTTATAAGTCAGGCGTGGTGGTTGTGTGCCTGTGGTCTTACCTACTCAGGAGGCTGGAGTGAGAGGATCAGTTGAGGCCAGGAGTTTGAGGCCAGGCCACAGTGTGCTATGATTATGCCTGTGAATAGCCACTGCATGTCAGACTGGATGACATAGTGAGACCCTATCTTGAAAATACATACACACACACAAAGTTGTTAAAAAGTTGAGAGTATAATATCAATATTATCAAATTAAAATAATTGTTGCCTTATCTGCTCATGAAAACCTAATTCCTTAAAAAAACTCACGGTCAAAACTTTCTGCAGGTTGCTTCAGAGTGATCCACAGATGCTCAGTTAAAAGTCAACATTCAAGGTGTTCTCCATGCCTCGCAAAACAGGGTCTAGGCCTGCCCTACTGGCCATGTAGTCTCTCCTGCTGTTTTTTCAGGCAGAATTACTTCCTTTTAGAAGCCACCACTCTTCTTGGCACAATGGTGATGCTGCCGTTCTACTCTAGGCCTTGTAGTGCACCCACCCTGCTTCTTCTCTCTGTATCATGTCAAGCCCCCAGGAACTGCTTGGCCCTAGTGTTTTCCTGATACCCGCCCGAGACCCTGTAGCATCAGGCAGCTCTTGCAGGGCCAAGGCTGAGCATCATCCTATGGTGAAGTGGGAAAGGGTGTCCTGTTCCCATTGTGTTGCCAGTTAAGTTGCTTGGGTTCTAATAGGATGCAGGTTTGTAAGTGAAATAGCACTTGCTGTGCTGGGTACAGTGGCTCATGCCTGTAAATCTAGCACTTTGGGAAGCCGAGGTGGGTGGATCACCTGAGGTCAGGAGTTCAAGACCAGCCTGGCCAATATGATTAAATCCCATCTCTATGAAAAATTCAAAAACATTAACCGGGCATGGTGGCGGGCCCCTGTAATCCCAGCTACTTGGGAGGCTGAGGAAGGAGAATCACTTAAACCCTGGAGGTGGAGGTTGCAGTGAGCCAAGGTTGCACTAGTGCACTCCAGCCTGGGCAACAAGGGTGAAACTCTGTCTCAAAATACAAAATAATAATAATAATAAAAGAAATAGCACTTGCTGTTTCTAATTGCAGATTTTCTGTTTCCTACAGCTTTTAAACATGAGTCAAATGGAGATTAGGTTGGGAGACAACTCTAAAGACAGGAAGTTCTGAAGGATTTCTAACTATTAGGTTGGTGCAAAAGTAATTGCAGTTTTTGCCATTGAAAGTACTGGCAAAAATTGCAATTACTTTTGCACCAACCTAATAGTTCGCACTAAAGTGCCTGGATCCGTCATCGTTCCAAGAGGTTGCAGACATCTCCTAAAGGTTTATCAGATATGTCAAATCCCTACTTAGAACTAAGTTGGGATACCTGATGTGTATGTGTGTATGTTTGCATCAACATTTGTTGTAAATAATACAAATTATAATATGGTCATATATTCAGGGCATGTGTATGTACAGATACAGATATTTATGCAGAGAGAAGGAGAGAAGGAGAAAGACAGTTACTAATTTCTATTTCTTATGGGTTGTATAATTATGAGTGTTTTTTTTCTCTTGTTTGCCTTCTTAATTTATATACTTTTTTAAGATGAATTTATTATTTACTCAATTTTTTTAGCCCTCTAAAATACAGGAGAAATAATGTCAATAAAGAAGGAATAACAGAGGAAAAGTTCAACAGGTCGGAACTAATGTCGATTTTAATAGATTTAATTTTGAAGTTCTAAGTTCTATTAAAAATTATTTGCATTCATATACACAGGAAACTCTGGTCTATTTCCAGATGATATGTAATGGTTCTGAGGTTTTTCATTGTTCCTAGAAGAGAAAGAGTCCACATCCAAAGGAGAGTCAGTAGGGGATGCCCGAGTTTGTGTGCAGTGTCCTCTGACGTGGATGCAAGAACTCCAGCCATCATTAACTTAAAGAAGAGAGGACTTACACATCTTAGTAGATTTCAATATCTGACAGGCTGCCTCATGAAATAAAGATAAGATGGATTTATTGGATTAGATAGGTTTATCTAGAAAACAAAACTAAGGCCAATATTTTCTTCATTTTAATACAAATATATTGACCACCTACTCAATGCCAAGCATCGAAGATAAGAAGAATAAAAACAAAAAGAATGCTATAGAAGCAGGTATCTCTCAATACATTTTAAAATGACGTTATGAAAACTTTTAGTCACAGAACAGGTTGATTTTTTTTCAAGTGGCTTTTAATATGGTGAGTCTCCCATCCTTAAAATGTTCTGAGTGAGGCATCTCCCAAAGATGCAATATCAGGAATTTCTGAATTCAAATAGCCTAGAGCTATGATTCTCAAACTTTAGTGTTGAGCAGAATCACCTTGAGGACTTATTAAAACTCAGATCCCTGGGTGCTCCCCATAGATAATTTGCATTCTAATAAGGTCTCAGGAGACACTGATGCTGTTGATCCATGGACCACACCTGGAGGAGCAATGGCCTAGATGTGAAAGAGAGGGTGTACCAGGTTCTTTCTTGCAAGATTAGTCATTCTGAGACTATAGTTAGAAAAGAATGTCACCCTTCTCAAATTTATTTACTTCAGCTCACTGCAAAAGAAAAGATGGTTGAAGAAAAGAAACAATCTGCTCAAAAGCAAAAACTACCCGAAGTGATAGGCCTGTTTCTGGGGCAGTGAGATGTTAAGAAGAAAAAGTTTCAAGCAAGCCTCCCCTGATGATTCTTGTAAAATGGTTTCAAATATTTTTTTTCAAAGATCCCCAATTACACTTTACACAGCTCTTAGATTGCACTGACAAAGCTTTAAAATATGATGCATTTACTCCATGCAGGCAGCAGTCTCTGGAGCCGAAGCCTCCGCGTTAGTGATGTGTCGCAGCTGGTTTCAGGGCTGCGTTGAAAGCTTCAAGCTTTGGCACGACCGAGCATTAACTCAGCATTAAGCAGAAGCTTTGACACTGGAGACTACAAACTTGGATGGATTAAATACACATTTTGGATATCTTACAAAATACTAGCATTAAGGGAGAGAAGGAGATTGTTAAAAAGAGAGAGGAAGGAGGATATAAAAAGCATGCAATGTAAATGAGAAGAGACACTGGTCTGGCAAAGCTATCTTAACCTTTAACACAGCTCCCTTTTCTTTCGGATTTTAGAACACTTATGTCCATCTTTTCAACAGGAGTGGCTTTTTGAGATATTCGACTGTGTGTGCACTTACCATCAAAAGACAATGCAAAAATTATTGATAATATGACAAACTCTGAACTAGCAGATTTTATTAAGAGATTCAGGCCAGTTGGAGCCCAGCTTCTGGCACCAGAACAGCAAAAAGTCACCATAGAGTAAGCATTCAATATATTTGGATAGGTTACTAAAATATAAGTAATAAATAATGTCTCCTAGTTCTAACATGCATGTAACTTTTTTCACAATTTCACAGATATTGACTCACCATAATCCATGTGTTAGATCAGCATTGTCTCACCCATTGCCTTCCCCAACACATTCCCTTTTAAAATACATATATATATAGTATCCCAGAGATTTAGTTACTTGCCCAAGGTTATATAGAGGATTAAAGGAAGTACCAGGGCAAAATGCCAGTTTTACTAAAACCAAGTTCTCAGACTTTCTCCCGCGCTATTCATACATCAGTTCTAATTCCCAGTTCTACCACTGTAAATAAATTCTACTCACATATTTAAACTCCACATTCGATGAGAGCCCTTTAAAGATTCTGGAGAATCTCTTTGTAGAAATATAACATAATGGTGATAAGCAGCAATGACCTACTATTCTCAGCATCCAATGTTTTAAAAGTAAGAATTTAAAAGTTTTCCTTTGGAACTGCCCAGCTAGTTTGCTGGAATTCCACTTCAACTCCAGAGTAGATGTATCTGTTACATATGACGTTTCTTTCTTTTCCTTCCTTCTTTTTTTCCTTACTTCCTTCTTTCCTTCCTTTCTCCTTTCCTCCCTCCCTCATTCTCTTTCTATCTTTCATTTGAGTGGTAGCATTGAGGACAGGAAGTTCTAGATTAGATTAAGAAACTGAACTGGACTAAGGAAACAAGTCATGCTGGCAAATTTTCCCTGTGAGACTGTAAGCATGTCTTAAGTAAACAGCTTCGCCAGCTAAAAGAATGTTTTGGGATGCACATGCATATTCTGTCAACTTAGACTATGTAAAAATTCTAACACAATTGTTTGCAGGTATTAATTAATCCAGTCATCTGATTGCTTTTTTGCTAGCCCAACACCATGATAAATTAGGTTTTTATTACTAAATTGCTTAGAAAATATCTAGATATTATGCTAATACAGTCACAGATCCATTTTCTTTTTTATATTTCTTCAACCTCCAACAATTATTTATTAAACATCTACCCTTAAGTTCCTGAACTATAAAGTTGATAGATATGGTCCTTATTTTCAGTAAGTTTGGAGAGTGGGAAGGAGACACACGTATGTCCGATTATGTGCAACAAATTGTTACCAGTATCTAACAGAAGTTGGTATGATCTAAATGATTTTGTCCCCCGCAAAATGTATATATTTAAACCTAATCCCCAGTACAATAGTTTTAAAATGTGGGGCTTCTGGGAGGGGTTTACATCCTGAGAGCAGAGCCCATATGAATGCCATTAGTGCCTTTATAAAAGAGGCCTAAAGTAGCTTGTTCACTGACTTCACCACGTGAAAAAATAGCAAGAAGTCACCATCTGTGAAGCAGAGAGGGAGCCCTCATCAGACATCAAATCTGCTGATGCCTTAATCTTGGATTTCCCAGTCCCTATAGCTGTGACAAATAAATTTCTGTTGTTTATAAATTACTCAGTCTAATGTATTTTGCTACAGCAGCCTGAATGGACCAAGACAGACGTTTATATCGGAAGAAGTGCTGCACAATGAAGAAGTCATTGTTATCGGGGCATGCTAAGAAAACTTGTATAACAGATGCAATATTTTAATGAAAATCTGTAAGAAAGATTCCAGTAGGGCACAGCATATTGCATACAGGTATGGGTTGACAGAAATCTAAAAGGGTAAGACACAGATTTTGTCGATTCAATCTCACCAATGAAGATAATGCCACTAGGAGAACTTTGACACAGCTAGGTGGCTGTTGTTGCAGAGACTCTCTCTATCTTTGCATTCTAATGAGTTTAGAGAGTTGTAATGTTCTTCTCCACCTACCCTTCATTTAGGGTTGATCGACACATCCGATATCACCACAATATTACAATATTATTGAAAATGAAAAAAGGTTTAGGGGCCTGGTTTATGCAGGTGGATTATCTTAGAATGAATTTAATTCACAATTCTGCTTCTTCACTCTGCTTATCTAACCAAAAAGTTAATTGTAGGTATATTTAAAAGTTAAACCTGTAGTAAATCAAATATTTCCTGGTAGATAAGCCTATCATGGCTAGGCTGGTCCACAGGAAATAGATTGATTGGTACATCATAGGAGAGGATACACCCCTAGGCCCATACCTGGGAAATAAGGTGACAGTAGACAGAAAGACCAAAGCAGCTGGGCAGGAAAGCAACTGGCTTCAGGAACAACTGGCAAGTGAGTGTAGCAGAGCAGCAGGGAGCACAGGAAACACACACAGTGAGCATGAAGAAGCCTGGCAACAGATAGTTCTATCTCTAGACCACTCTGCAGACCTCAGGAATACTGGCAACAACAAGTCAGGTTTCCACTCCAGAAAATTGAACTTGTTAAGATCACCTAATCAGGGACAAGACTTAGGGAATGCGAGAAGAGGGTAAAGCATTTGTATGAGTTTGTTCTATTCATGTGGCCCCTCATGTAGTCTGAGTAGTGAATTCGGGAGGCAGATATGATGCCTGAAAGGAGAAAACTGAGTCTCAGGAAATCCAGACAGAGAACAGTTACTGGGCCAGGGGCAAAGCTAAGGATGCTAGGTCATGAAACGCCAGCCCAACACTTCCAAAATACCTTGTGACAAAAACTGACTGTCAGAACCCCATAGGGCTGTATCTCTATCTGTGGGGACGTGTGTGTGTTTCTGTACCTGTTTCAGAGGGGTATAAAAAGTGGGAAGGGTGACTGAAGATGGCCCCGTTATTACATTACCCTTTAAGGTTTTAAAATCCGGTGGCATTTATGACAATCATATTGTGATCCATCTACTAAAACATAAAAACATGGAGGCCTAATCTCTCTAGGTTTAGGATGCAATTCTGTCTCTGGAATATCAAGTAAGGCAGTACCGAATGTAAAGACTGTCTTTGACTGAGGACACTCTGGGAAACAATTTTCCGCTGCATGTTAGCCTATCTGTAATCAAAGTGTGTGTATCTCTGATTTTTTTAATCCCTTCACTTCTTTCTTTCTCTTTTCCCTCATTGTGTCCTTACTTCCCCCGCCCCTCTCCCCCGCAAAACACTTTTCTCTTGCCCATGGAGATGGGAACCAAAAGGAAATTGATGCAGTGGCGGGTTTAATATGACATTTGAAAAGTGACTTTTTGATTTTCAATTAACCTTGCACAAAGAGGAAATATTGAAATTCGCCCCTTTGTTCTTGGCTGGATCTGCAGGCAGGCTGGTTGGTATCAAGAGCTGAACCGGGTTTTGGGTGGGGCGATAGGGAAGGAAGAGGCAGGTTGAGGAAAGTAAGAGAAAATCTGGCACCTACCAAAGTGCTCTGCTTCTATTTGCACAAAATGAGACAAGACTAGCCTGTACTAATTACTCTCAGAAGGGGGAAACAGGTAGGAGAGAAAATGCTCTTGTCATTTGTTTGACTTAATTGTATGCTTTTATGAGCCTTCTGGCTGGAAGGATTAAAGTTACTTTTAATAACACTTCCTTTCAGAAAGAATGTGGTTTGAAGTTTCCCAGCAGGGCCTCCCAGTCAACAGCAGGACCCTTTCCCCAATCCCTGACCCCTCCCCTTCCCCCCCTCCCCCGCCCTACCCCCGCCAGTCAACCCTCTCCCCCTTCCCTTGTTTGAAAGTCCCATTGTTCTGTTTGTAGAAGAAGGAGATGCTTACACCATAACATAAAACAATAAAGTTAACTCCGTGAGTCTCCTCTTTCCGGATTTTCTATGCAATCTTTACTGAAGGCAGTAGTATCTTCCTCCGCCCCCCCGGCCTCCCCCCCCCCCCCCCCCCCGCCACTTCCTCCACAACCCTATTCCCTGCACTCCCTTCCCCCCACCGCCCGCTCCTTTTTGCAAAAGGAAACCTTGAAAATCATATATGGAAAAGAAAGTAGCTTGACGCTTTGGACCTCATTAAGCTGCGTGTGGACACCAGCGCGGTGACAGCGACAAGGTTCCATAAACACACGCATCGCAGGTGATTAGGGCAGCCCGCTTCCGCTGATGGACCTTCCCCTTTTTGTCTCTGTTCTTGCAGGGTTTCTGCTCCTTGCTCCCTGGCTGTTTTCTCTCGCTCTTTTTACCTTCTCACTGTTTTTGTCTGTGTTTCCTTTTGCTCTGCGGTTTCCACCGCGCCAGTCTCGACCCCGAATGGCATCGGCAGGGTCCCCCGCGGCCGACCAGGGGTGTTGCGGGCTGCTTTGCC
>NC_045451.1:42862671-42934583 GCF_002776525.5 Piliocolobus tephrosceles
CCTGCTAGGTTGGGGAAGTTCTCCTGGATGATATCCTGTAGAGTGTTTTCCAATTTGGTTCCATTTTCCCCCTCACTTTCAGGCACCCCAATCAGACGTAGATTTGGTCTTTTTACATAATCCAATACTTCCTGCAGGCTTTGTTCATTTCTTTTTCTTCTTTTTTCTTTTGGTTTCTCTTCTCGCTTCATTTCATTCATTTGATCCTCCATCGCTGATACTCTTTCTTCCAGTTGATCGAGTCGGTTACTGAAGCTTGTGCATTTGTCCCGTATTTCTCGTGTCATGCTTTTCATCTCTGTCATTTCGTTTATGACCTTCTCTGCATTAATCAGTCTAGCTGTCAATTCTTCCACTCTTTTTTCAAGATTTTTAGTTTCTTTGCGCTGGGTACGTAATTCCTCCTTTAGCTCTGAGAGGTTTGATGGACTGAAGCCTTCTTCTCTCATCTCGTCACAATCATTCTCTGACCAGCTTTGATCCGTTGCTGGCGATGGGGTGTGCTCCTTTGCAGGAGGAGATGCGCTCTTATTTTTTGAATTTCCAGCTTTTCTGCCCTGCTTTTTCCCCATCTTTGTGGTTTTATCTGTCTCTGGTCTTTGATGATGGTGACCTACTGATGGGGTTTTGGTATAGGTGTCCTTCGTGTTTGATAGTTTTCCTTCTGACAGTCAGGACCCTCAGCTATAGGTCTGTTGGAGATTGCTTGAGGTCCACTCCAGACCCTGTTTGCCTGGGTATCAGCAGCAGAGGTTGCAGAAGATAGAATATTGCTGAACAGCGAGTGCACCTGTCTGATTCTTGCTTTGGAAGCTTCCTCTCAGGAGTGTACTCCACCCTGTGATGTGTGGGGTGTCAGACTGCCCCTAGTGGGGGATGTCTCCCAGTTAGGCTACTCAGGGGTCAGGGACCCACTTGAGCAGTCAGACTGCCCCTTCTCAGATCTCAACCTCCGTGTTGGGAGATCCACTGCTCTCTTCAAGGCTGTCAGACAGAGTTGTTTGCGTCTGGACAGGCCTCTGCTGCTTTAGCTGAGCCCTGTCCCCAGAGGCGGAGTCTACAGAGACAGGCAGGTTTCCTTGAGCTGCTGTGAGCTCCCCCCAGTTCGAGCTTCCCAGCGGCTTTATTTACCTACTTAAGCCTCAGCGATGGCGGGCGCCCCTCCCCCAGCCTCGCTGCTGCCTTGCGGTTAGATTGCCGCAGACTGCTGTGTTAGCAAGGAGGGAGGCTCCGTGGGCGTGGGACCCTCCCGGCCAGGTGTGAGATATAATCTCCGGTGTGCCGGTGTTACAGCGCAGTATTGGGGTGGGAGTTACCCGATTTTCCAGGTGTTGTGTGTCTCAGTTCCCCTGGCTAGGAAAAGGGACTTCCTTCCCCCTTGCGCTTCCCAGGTGAGGCGATGCCTCGCCCTGCTTCAGCTCTCGCTGGTCGGGCTGCAGCAGCTGACCAGCACCGATTGTCCAGCACTCCCGAGTGAGATGACCCCAGTACCTCAGTTGAAAATGCAGAAATCACCGGTCTTCTGTGTCGCTCGCGCTGGGAGATGGAGACTGAAGCTGTTCCTATTCGGCCATCTTGCTCCGCCCCCATGAATGGTTATTTTTGAGATGCTAGTGAAAATTATCACCTCTACTGTCCTAACATTGTATTTGAAATGTCTGATTTGGAAACATGAGGATTGATAGAATTACATTTTTGGAAGAGATCTAAGAGATTATTTACTTTAATTTTCTCTTTCTTTACCTACAGAAATGAATGGCTGCTAAAGTTCATGGATCTGGCTGGGGAAAGAGGGGGAACTGGAGTTAGCATTCCCTATTTCCTAGTCAGCTCTCCTTTTCTTGTAATTAAGAGAGATTCCTATCACTAACTCCAGCATGTCTAAGACCTCAGATGCTCACTTAAAAAGGGAGCATTTTCCATTACTATTCTTTAGAATTGTGACATAAAATAAATTTGCAGATATTTTCAATTATGACAGCTGGCTAACAAATACGTCTCTGAGGGATCAGGGTGTAGAATGGACATCTGGATAATTACGGTGCTAGAAGGAATGAGGGGATACTTATTTTTGCTTTTATTCTAGATGCAAGGAGAACACACTGATTAGTGAAGTCTTATACTTTCAATATGGCACACAACTATGGTATGCATACTCATTAGTATGCTTATGTGTATTTTCTGACTAACACAAAAGAACAAAGCACTACGCTTATTTTATTTATGTGCATATTTGCTTAGCCTTTAATGTTCCTTTGAAAACACAATTAATAGTTTTTGCATCATACTGCACCAACCAGAGGAAAGAGAATCAGGCTGCTGGTTTGGGAGAGATTGTCTAAAATTAAAATCTTTGACTATCCCATTGGTTTATTTCTCAAGTTTTTCTGCTTCCATCCCAATCAGCGTGTATCTGTATAAAAACTAAATTAATTCAGCTTTTCTCAGCCTAATCACAGTCCCCAAAGACCATGTAAGGACTGCCTGAATGAAATAACTAGCAAAGTCAGTAAGGGACACATCCGGGACCCAGCCTTTGAAGCGTAAGAATCAATTAAAAATGAACAAATGCTATACTGAGTGAAAAAGTGGTTCTAACTTAACTCAGTTCAAGCTGTAGTAGATGGCATCAGGTAGTAAAATCAAGAGAGGGAAAACCTCCAAAGGTTCTCATTTCTGGCTACTTAAGGGTTCTTTGTGGATTAATCACAAATCTCCATGTTTGTTCAAGCTAATCACAGGGCCTCTGCTCTGTGTGCAAAATGAAAGGGACAACCCAATCCTATAGACTGAAGAATTACACCCCCATATTGAATAAAGGGGATGTTCCTTTTAAAGCTGAACCTTGTTTTAGGAAGTCCTCATTTGGGAACCCACATTCCAGCTCCTGAGACAAGACCCCGTGGGTGGTTTTCTGTTGCAGAGTCCACTGTCATCAGTACATTACTCCTTTCAAAGACCCCAAGGTGGAGCTCACTTCCTGATCCTACCTCTTTCTACCCAGGAATAATGCACGACCTTTTTGACCCATAGTTTTCTCCTGTGTAAAACAAAATCATTCTAAAGATTAAATGAGGTGAAAGTAAAAATGCTTAGCACGAAAGAGCCTAAGATAGGGCAATGAGTGTAATTTGTTATGGGGTTAATTCTCTATTCCACATAGCTGCTACCACTCATTCATTCCACATGGGCTTCTTTCTGCTCATTTCAGATGACAGGGGTGATGCTTTCTTCCTCTCTCATGTCTTTTTTGCTGTCTAAAGAATATACCCAGGGGTCCTTTTCATGTAAATCCAATTATAGCAATTTCCTAATGAGAAAAGATTTTAGGAGGCAAAAATTACCAACAAATCTGGGGACCCAGCAATTTTACAAGTTTTCAGAAATACTATTACCAGATCTATCACTCTCTTACATTAAAAAAAATACCATATCGTGTCTAACTACCAGTTTTCTTCTGTGATAACAAAACCATTTTGAATGTGAATCTGCTTTTAAACTCTTGGGCATAATATACAGAATAGGCTTAGTCATGGCTAGTTATTTCCTGGAATATAGCATATTTTACTGATCGTCTACCTCCAGCATCACAGAAATTTCATCAAGCATTTTTGGGCTAATCTTGACAATCAAAGCCTAAGCTCAGCCTAGCAGTTCTCTTTCAGGGCAACCCTAAATACCAGTAGCCTCACCTCAGAGCACTTCCCTGCTCAACAGGAGAATGTGTTCCTTTGTCCTTTGTTACATCCTTTCCCCATTTTAGACAAAAGGTCCTGGTCATTTTTGCAGGATCTACTATGAGACGTTATTGGAGAAGGAAACATCTTTGGAGGGCAAAAGGCAGTACACTGATTCTTCCACCTGAAGAAGGTCAGGAACTAGAACTTGCACTAGAGCCAGCAAGGAAAACATTGACATTAGACTGTAGCAGCTCTGGTTTAACTTTTTTAAAACTAGTTAGTATTAATCTAAAGGTTGAGGAACTGAGGCACTGACCAGGTAGAAGGAGAGGTCTGGGTGGGGTAGATGAGTGGCCTGTGAGCAGCCTGGCTTCCTGATGGCCCTGAGCAGGTGGTTGCCTGCTCTGCCTATCCAGAGTTTACTTCTTTCCAAATAAAGAATCCAAACCAACTTCTTCCTTCAAGAGTTCAGCCTTAAGTGAGTGTGTTCACTCCTCATTCGCCTTTGTAATCTGCCTTTCATGAGATTTTCTCTCATTCGGCAGAGTTCTGTGACTGATTTGCCTTTATTTCTTGGCAGCAATCAGCATGTTTCCCTGCAGCTCAGCAGAAGTGCAAACCTGCTGCCTCCTGACTTTTGAACTGGAAACCAGGCTTTCATGGAGGTCCTAGGGCAAGCTATGCACTCAGCAGGTCCCTGGGAAGATTACAGAGCCCAGAGATGACACCAATGATAGGACTGAAGATGTTAGCAAGCAGCAGAGACTTCTTGGCCCAGGGAGTCAATACAACATATTTGAAGTTTTCAGCCTAGGCACACATTGGTATTGCATTAATAAGAGAACATTGTGATGGGGGAAAATATAGCCAGAAACCTAAAGTTTTGCTGAAGCATGTTCTCCTACAACTGTTTAATTAAGAGTGGGAAGAACACTCTGAAATGTTTGAGTTCATGTACCTACAATTATTCACCTTAACTTTATAATACGTCAGACAAGAAAATGATGTATTAGAGAAATTCTAGGGGGAAAAAAAGTCATTTGAATGATTTGAATGCAATTTAAATCTTTTAAAACAACACCCACAGCATTTGAAATTCTACATTTAAAAATTTGTCTTTAATTGACTAATACCTGTGTGTGTGTGTGTGTGTGTGTGTGTGTTAATTCACACTCTCTCCCTGTGGCCTAAGATTAAATGTACCATGAGGACAAGGATGACATCTGGCTTGTTCACTTCATGTGGCCTGGAACTGAAGCTCTGAGCCAGTAATGAGAAAACAGGGGAGAGTTTGGGTAGGATAGATGAGAGGTAGCTGTGCAATGCAGCCAACAGGAGCTCCTGGAGTTGCCTCATGAGGAATTGTCTGCCTTGTTTGCTTCCTTCCAAACAGAAAACGATACGACTTATCTTACTACTTCTTAGAGATTGCAGCCTAGAGCATAGAAGGGGCTCAGTAAATTCATATTCCCTGAATGAATAGCTACGTGAGTGAAAATGGCACTTTGTATAGAGGTAAGCTCAGCAATCACTGAGCCAAGCACTTCATTCCTATGCACCAGGGAAGCTGCTTCTCAGCAAGAATGCAGTTGCTTCTCTCTTGGGAGACTGTTGCCCTGTTGTCCAGACTCCTATTTCTGAGTCTTTCCAGCCAACTGAGTCGGTTTTCTTTCAGGTTTGTAATAGCTTTACCTGCTTCCTGTCATCTAAGATCAAAGTCTCTTCACTTTCAAAGCTCTGAAATCAGTCTCAGATACCAAGTAGGAATGGAAGTCACTTTGTTTCTTCTCACGTGGGTTTTTCCCTTCCTCCTCTTCTTCTTCATCGTCGTCTCCTCCTCCTTCTTCTTCTTCTTCCCTTCTCCTTCTCCTCCTCCTCCTCCTCCTCCTTCTTCTTCTTCCTCTTCTTATTCTCCTCCTCCTCCTCCTCCTCCCTCTTCCCCCTTCCCTCCCCTTCCCCCTCCCCCTCCCTCTCTCCCTCTCCCCCTCTCTCCTTCTTCTTCTTTGAGACAAAGTCTCATTCTGTTGCTCAGGCTGAAGTGCAAACATAGCTCACTGCAGCCTTCACCTCCTGGGCTAAAGCAATCCTCCCACCTCAGCCTCCTGAGTAGATGTGACTACAGGCACATGTCACCATATACAACTTTTTTTTTAATGTTTTATTTATTTTTTGTAGAGACGGTCTCACTATGCTGCCCAGGCTGATTTCAAACTCCTAGCCTCAAGTGATTGTCTCATCTCAGCCTCCCAAAATGCTGGGATTATAGGTGTGAGCCATGACGTACGGCCTCTTACATGGATATTTTATCCTCAGAATTTCCCGTGTGCCTTCCCGTCTCCCCACAGCTTGGTCTTAAGTATCAGTGGTCTGCAATCTCTATCATTTTGCAGTTCTTAGGCCATCTTGTCTAAATCAGGTAATATATTACAAATCAGTAAAAATCAAGAAGACAATGCTGATTGCTCCTCTGCGTCTTTTGGAGAAAGCAGATCCAGGTGCCCCAGTGAAAATCACTGATCTACTATAAACCACTTTGTTTCTCAATTTAAACTTCCCTTTTCCCACCTCTTAAATTCAGAGTAGTAAGGATGGTGTTTCTGACCAAAAACAAGCAAAAAGCAAAAACAAACAATGCCAAAAAGCAATCTTCAAGCAATCACCAGTTTCTGAAATAATATCCAATTCATCAAGGTAATCACTCAATTCTAAAACTTTGTGATCTTTCAATTTTTCTCATCTCCTACTATCCCAGTATGCTGAGCCATCAATATAGCTTGGATAAATTCTGTAGCAAATTATTTATTGCTTTCTCCACATCTTCTCTGACTCTGAGTCTATGCTCAGTCTTCAGCTAAGACATCTAGATAACACCAGTAAGATCATATCACATCTCTCCTGCCATGCTGGTGTAGCCTGTCTCACCAGTTTCACATCTGCCCACTTTTCTTATCCCTCACCATAACGCAGCCACACTTGTTTCCAGCATTCCTTAGAACAAAATAATCTCTTTTCCACTCCAAGGCCTTTGCACACATTCAACCATAAACTGGGGACACTAGTACTCTATTTCTCCAAGTGATGCCTTCCATTCTTCTTTGAAATCTCATGAATCACAGCAGAGAAGCTATTTCTATTGTTTTACTGTCCTGGACAAATTTTATCTGTATTCGTATGTACTCCTCCAACCCTTTATTTATTTCCTATCACTGCACTGTTTTCATCATAGCATTTATCACAAATTGCAGTTATTTTACTTACATATTGTCTTCCTCACCAGACTCTAAACTCAATGAGGACAAAACATTTGATTTTTCAATATTCTATGGCCCACACATAGCATTGTGACCAGCACATTGGTGTTTATTAAACATTTGTTGAATGGAGAAATGGATGAATGGATGAATAAAATTAAAATCTAGTTTTATTTTATGGGTATTCCTGTGGTTTATGTGGTTTACCTGTAATCTGCACCATTCAATTTTGAGTCTCATAAAACAGTATAACATTTTATAACCTGGTTTTGGAAGAATTCCCACATTCCTCGATTAATCCAACTGAAACATCTCTGTCATAAAACATCATGGTTTTCAAATCTTTTTAAATTATTTTTCGAGTTCTGAATACTTGTATACATGACTTGACAAATAGATGAAGTATACTTTTCCATACATATAATTATTTAAGGGACATTAGGGTCTCCTCTTTTAGGGGACACATTGCTTAATATTACATTTCTAGAGAAAGGGCAGTGATTAAAAAGGGAAAAGGGACTACTAATTTCTTTTTCAACACTTCTCTGTGTGTGCCAAATAACACTGGACTCTGGTTCTTTTCATAGAAGATGCAAAATGTATTCCAATCTTTCACCCAAAAGGAAAAGAAATGTTGTATATTTGATCAAATACCAATTCGTATTGCCTTTCATTGTCATTAATATAGCAGTTATAGATAGAACCAATCATTCCAATTGTGAAGAGGAAGAGAGGGGAGGAGGAGGAGAAGGAGGAGGAGCAGAAGGGTTGCTTTTCTGCTGCCATTCCTTCTTTCTATTCAGTCACTATATTCCTTTCCTGCACCTTTGCTTGTCCTAGGTTTTCATTTGACAATTTTATTTCATGAAAATCTTGCTCTCAAAGAGCACTGAGATAGATTTTCATGACTTTGGCATTAGGAAGAGCTGAGATGGAACATTGGTTGTGCCACTTACCAGCTTTCGACAGTTTCATTTTCTATAAAATTCTCTCATTAATATCTATCTTCCTGTATTGTTGTGTCAATTAAATGAGATATTGAACGAGCAGCAAATCTAATAAAACTCAGTAAAAATTTACCTGTTTTTACTGATAGATATGTCAATGTGAGATCCAACTATCAGAAAGCCTTTTCCACAAAAAAACTAATGACAAATTTTACTTATCAGGCATCACTATGAAAAGATGTTGGGGTGGAAGTTCAGGAGCTTAATTAGGTAGTTCATTTGTTCTCTAGCCCTTTCAAGAACTTCTTAGTTTTTTTCTAGACATTCTCTAGACATAAATTCAACCTAACTTCATGTGCACAATTAAGCCTAGAGCAGTTTGTTTGACCGAATTGGTTATTCATAGATAAAAAGTAGTTAATATGATAAACTCTTACCTAAGAAGTCACATATTTACCTAAATGGATGGACCAGAGTTGACTACAAACCACAGATTTTACCTGTGACATTAGTTAATTTTGGAGTTCATGCTGTAATTGTAGAGATCCTTTGCTCAAAAGTAGGAGACCATGTATACAATTGTTTATGGGTGATGGCCCCAGTTTATGGTCTTGGTTTCCTATATTCCTTTGGGCACGGATGAAATAAAAATGACAGTGCAGGATGGACCATACTGCCATTCATTTACAGTATTTAAATGAACGTCCTGTCTTTGTACTTATCTGTTATTCTTGGCCCCTAAGGACACTGGGCAGTATGAGGTTCTAAGTCCCAATTCCATTCACTAAGTGTGTGCTGGAGCTTGTAATGAGTTTGTCTAAAGGCTTTCACACCTCTGCTTTCCATAGAAGGTTCATTTACCTTTCTGAAACAGAACAGAGCTGTTTTTAGATTTCCCTGATTTCCACAGACAAGTCACTCCTGGGAGCCTGCTGTAGAAAATGTTCGCTAAGGCACATTCTTAGCTGACTGGCTGATGGGTGAATAGGGAAAAGCAGCTAGAAAGCCCATGTCCTGTATGCCTCGTTCCAGCCTCAGAGTTATTAATTGTACATCATAGCATTCTCTTTCCTCTAAATACATGTCTAACTCCTTTATTAAAACTTCATACTAATTACTTCCATTGCATCCCTCAATGGGTTGATTCCATATACAATGTATTAATTACTCTTTCTGCAAAGACTCCATCATAAATTCCTCTGGTGCCTGTCCCTTATTGCTTCTTAAAATTGTGTCCCTTCATTCCCTTTCCTGATGATAACTTATTCTAGTTGCTTTCCCTCCTGCTCTGCCTTCGTCTTGACATGGCAATTATATTGGTAAGGGAGATTTTCAGCAATGTATTGCCAAAAGTGAATCCATATCTTTGCATATATTCCTTTCTATTTCAGCAAACCCTAAGGTCTGCTGAGCATTTTTTTACTGGCTACTGCCTTTCCAGATCTTTGAAAGCTTGTAGACATAAACGGCTAAGATCAGAATCTTGAATCATCATACTTGGACACAACTAACTTCCAGTATTAATGAAAGAGTGAAAGGCTAGGGCTATTGCCTTAGGAAGGAGGAAAGAGCATGAGGGAAAATGGAAGACAGATGAGAAAAAGGAGAACACTTCCTGGTGATTAACATTTCATAGGTTTTTACTCTTAAAAGGCAAGAAACAGTCATTGTAACCCCTTGGATTGATTACAGCAGACCATATATTCTGTCCATGGTGATAATGTGCATCACTATATATAAAATTAGAAAGGGCTCAGCTCTAGCAACAGAGCATCAAACAAATGATCAGCTTTTTGCAATTATTTAATTCCTTTGCACTCAAGAAGAAACATAGTATTTGACTTATTTCAAAAATATATAGTTACCCTAATGACCCAAACTGGATGTTTACGTTGATCACATATAAATAATTTTAGAAAACTGAGGGTGTAACCACCCGATGGGTTCACCTTGCCCGCTGCCTAGATAGAACCGATTTATCAAACAGGGGAATTGCAATGGAGAAAGAATAATTCATGCAGAGCCAGCTGTGCGGGAGACAAGAGTTTTATTATAACTCAAATGAGTCTCCCCGAGCATTTGGGGATCAGAGTTTTTAAAGATAATTTGGCGGATAGGGGCTTGGGAATTGGGGAGTGCTAATTGGTCAGGTTGGAGATGGAATCATAGGGGGTCAAAGTTAGGTTTTCTTAAAGTTAGGTCTTCTGTTCCTGGGTGCGATGGCAGAACTGGTTGGGCCGGATTACTGGTCTGAGTGGTGTCAGCGGATCCATCGAGTGCAGGGACTGCAAAATGTCTCAAGCACTGATCTTCGGTTTTACAATAGTGGTGTTACTCCCAGGAGTAATTTGGAGAGGTCCAGCGTCTTGTCCAGACTCTTGCAGCCAAAGGCTGCATGGCCCCCAAACCATGACATCCAATCTTGTAGCTAATTTGTGAGTCCTACAAAGACAGACTGGTCCCCAGTTGTGGTGAAGGGCTATTATCCATTTTGTTTCAGAGTTTAAACTATAAACTAAATTCCTTCCCAAGGCTAGTTCAGCCTATGCCCAGGAATCAAAAAAGACAGTTTAGAGGTGAGAAGGAAGATAGGGTTGGTTACGTCTGAGTTCTTCCACTGACATGATTTCCTCAGTTATAATTTTGTAAAGCCTATTTCAAGGGACAAATATGACTTTCTGTTAACTGTTGATTGGTTTGGAAATGTCCCATGGTTTTTGACATTTAGAAATTTGTAATGTTTTGAAGACCACTACTGTGAAGTCTTGATTGTCATTTTTTCCTTGTAATGCAGGTTGAGCTATAAATGCTATTTCTCGTAAAAACTAACACAATATGGTCAGGATGTGACCAATAGTCCAGAGGGTAATCTAGCCAGATGGGCATGGGGGAATAAACCATACTTACTATTCCTGTTGGCTTTGGAGCCATATAAAATATCAAAATCTATCACAGCACGTGACTGGAATGAACAGAGCCTATTTCATAATTTATAAAATGAAAACATTGCCTGCCTCATCTACATTTTAAGGATCCGTTGTTTGATGATTATAAAACTTTAACACTAGGGAAATGAGTAATTATCATTGGCATTGGTCAAATTAGCCATTGCCTAATTGCAGACTACTCTTATATTTATATGTTACTTTTTTCCTTCTTTATTCCAAAAATATAGCTGCAAATTGTTTACTTTCAGGCAGCAATTGTTTGCTTCTATTTTGATTATTCTATTCTATTCTATTCTATTCTATTCTATTCTACTTTATGACTGTTTCTTTGATGAATTAACTAATCTTATTTAGTCCCTGAAGCCTATAAATTAATTCTGAGAAGGCTAGAAGATTTTTGGAATTATTGTGGAGCTCACATTTAATTACATGGACATAGTTATTCTCTATGTATTCTGTGAAATAACTAGACATTTAAAATACCTCCCCATAGATCTGCATCTCAAAACATGGGGCTGATTTGAATGAATGCTTTGTAAGAATTTGGGGCTGGAAATGGGATCACCATTGCTTTATTGATGTTATATGCCCGAGGCAACCTTCTAGAGAGTTTTTCTGTGTTGTATTTCACTATTATAACTCCATCATGGTCAATTAGCAAGACAGACTCCTGGCTTTTAGGCTCGAAAATGAGGCTTCTTGATTATTTATGTTTCTAAGATGTTATTGAGTAATTCAGCTTAGTAAAGATCTTCGATGTGTTCCATCATGATGACTGTAAATCCAGGTGTTAATACTCTCGGATGGCCCATCATCTCACTGGAGATACCTAATAAAGCAGCCATTAACCGACTGTATATGGCGATGTAAACTATACTGCTAGCTGAACTTGCCATTACCAAGAGTACCACTGTGGAGGTGGAGGAGATTATCTAAGTAGGGACTAGCCATGATCATAAAGAAACCTCAGAAACAAAGATGTTTCCTTTACCCAGGGAAGTGTATATGCATAAGGAATCAGGCCTGAAAGGTAGGTATGAAGGAAAGATTTGATCTATTACACTATAAAATTAGAAGGATAAATTACTTTCACACTGCAGGCATTAAGCAGGTGTTGAATGCGGTAGCTTCTACAGATGCTGGTTTGCCCCAGAGGGTATTCAGTTATTTTCCCTTTGGCAAATCTAGCCTCACAGAGGACTGGACAATCAGAATCTGGAGGCAAAGGAAGCTTGTTCTTCCACCTATAAGGACATCAAGAAAAACCTCTGGTATTATGAATATTTGTGTCAAAAGTTGTCATTTAGCTTTATGCTTTTGGAGGATGGAGATAAATAAAGAACCCCAATGTACTGAACAAAATGGCATGTGGAGTATTCAAATAGTGACCAAAGGCTAAATGTGTCCCTGCAATGATAAACTCCAGTCTTGGGTCCTCCTTTGACAAGCTGTTAGGGATTAGTTACTTCACTCTGAGTCTCAGTTTCTTCACAGTTAAGAAAACTGAGATCAAATTAAGTTGAGATTGACAAAGACAGGGCTTATGTGCTATCATTGTCTCATCCCATACCAGGCAGACATTATTTATTACCTTTTTTTTTTTTTTTTGCTATAATCGAAACCCAGGAGTGGCATCACACATTGCTTCACAGAGCTGCTGCTTGCCACGTGAACAGAATTGGAATATGGGCGGCGGGGAGGGAATTATTTTGGCTCTAATTATAGAACTGTGTGATCTGGCTCTGTGGTCTTTTCAGTTCTCAGTCTTAGTGATTAGCAAAGTTATTCAATCTTCTACCTACATGGAATTAGAAGACATTTCTCCCATTATTAGAGTCTCTGTGCCTCAACAAGTCTATCTCATGTAGGCACCGTCTCTTCTTCCTCTTATTTTCCTCCTTCGTCTTCCCCTTCTTTTAAATAACTTCTCATGTTATTGAACTCAGGGTACCAAAATCTCTAACTCAGAAAAAAAAGAGAATTATTTTAATTTAGTCTAGGAAAGACACTGTTGCTTTGTACTTAGTAGCTTGAAATATTTGAATATTTCCCATCACTAGGTGGCCTTTCTACCCTCCTAACCATCAACAGTAACAGACCAACACTGGGCTAAACACTGTGGGAAACTGAAAATGTAAGCTGAAAACACAGGCTATGCCTTACAGGAGTTTATAATCTAACAGAGGAGAGAAAAATATATACAAAACACCCCCAAGGAAACATAAAGTACTATAACAATATACAATCTTTAAAATAGCATCTATCCTGCAAACTGTTGACAGATTAATCTTCCCCAAGCACTGCTTTTATCATATCCTCTGCCTCTCAACAACCTTCACAGTCTTATTTCTTATTATATTAAGTCCAAACTCCTCTGCTCTTTTTCAGGACATCTTTAATAGGGCTTCACCTGATTTATTCAAATTTATGTCCTACTGTTTCTCTGCCAGCCAGAATGTCTCCAGATCCTTGGTCGTGATGACTTTCCCAGTTCCTTTGTAGAAAGGATAGTTCCAACCCCACCTCACCTCTCAGCTCTTGGGAATATTACCCATCATTAAATACATATATTAAAAAATAAAATAAAGGTCAAATCTGACTTCCCTTTTGAAGCTATTTCTTAATGGCCATATTAATTTTTTATTTATCTGAATGCCAAGACAGTGTCTACAGCTTTTAAATGTTTATTTTGGGAACATTTTCCTCATTATCTGAGTGACTGTGAACTGAAAGTCGCTAGTCTCCCTAAGCCTGGTTGCCTGAATGATAAAGTGGAGAGAGTCCTCACAGAATTACTGTTATGGTTATAGATGGTATCTTTAAAATACTGAGAATATGGCTTGACTAGTTAGTGTTGAATAAATAGCTTTAAAAACTACAAAAACAAAAAAGTAGAATAACATTAATATAAAGTTACTTTTATTTACTGTCTTCACAATTTGGACACATGATCAAGATTATACATTGTGTTTGTGTGTGTGTGTGTGTGTGTGTGTGCGTGGCTTCACATTGTCTATCAGAGATGCTTAATAAATATTTGATAATTGGTCGAAGTTTAAGTTCAATTTTGAATTTAGAGGCATCATTAATATAGTGGATGAGAGGCTGTACTCTGGAAGATTCCTGAGTTCACAGTCTAGCTGTTGCCCTCACCTACTGTGACTCTGTTCCCTGGTTTTCTCATCTATAAAATAAGGACAATGGTATCTATTTTGCAAGGTTGTTATGAGGATTATGTGAGTTAAAATTTATAGAGGTAATATCTTTAATATAGCAGATATGTGCTTAGATGGTGATTTGTAAATAGCAAGTTCTATATCAATATTATTTAAACACATTTCTAAGTATATACGACTTTCCTTGACCAGCCTTTCAGCTCTTACATCTTTTATGACTCCCTCTTTATTTCATAATTAAAATATAAGTATCTTACAGTCCATATTTAAGTTTTGATAATTCTTCTAATAAATATGTGATGTAGTTGAACTAGGTTTGGAAACAGGAAAAAATGTATAGATTATTTGATGCAGAGCATTTTTCAAAATTATGGAGTTAAATTACCAACAGGTATATCAATGTGTGGCAGAATACATTGGCCCTCACTTGTGTGTAAATTTACCTCAGATAATAAAGATTTACTGCAGAAAAATTTGAGAAAGAAAGGAAGAAGAGTAAAACATTCCAGCACATCCTCTTCAAGGCTGTGTGGCACCTGGAACCTCATTTACAACCCTTGTGGATGGAAGCAATTGTTAGCATTTATTTTTGGTTCACTCTAGATATCAGATGGAATCTCCTGTGACTCAACCACAAGACTTAGAATAGCCCCTCACCAAAGTTTGCCTGTGACTTCACAATAATGCTGTCCACTATGATCATTGAATGTTCTCTCTTTCTGCTAGTACCACTTCTCTGGTTATTAGCACCGAATTCACTTTTCTTCTGTTTCCTTCTAGTAATTTCTTACTCATGGTTCTACTTGATACCTTTTCTTTCCACATTGTGTTGACTATGCCATGCTGCTGTATTGATCCTTCTCTCTGTGTACTGCATTCACACATTCCAACAAAGAATTGATCAAAGAGTTGAATGCATGACTAGTCACCACCATAAAATGCCCTCGTGGGCAGTGCTTTCATGTCTAGTTACCTCATGAGATATTGGATAACTTTGATTTGATAAACAAATCAAAGTTTTCTTCTGTTTGGTGACTCTTCACCCCTTTTGCATCAACTGTGCTCAGAGAGGCAGAGACACAGGTCATAACCCATTCCAGTTGTGAGTAAGGGGCCTTTCACAAGGAGTCTGGGGGCTTAGCAAGCACTCAGAATAGCAGAGACTTATCTTCAGTATAGTTAGTCCATCAACTTCTAATGAGAAAGTAGGTCATTGACAGGCTAAGACTTATGAGCTAGGGGCACAGGGAATTCTGGAATATTCTATGGAGACAGTTGACCTTCAGTATACAAGGATTCATGCACTCATGGAACTATGTCTCTGTAGAAGAAAGCAGACTATTTTAGGATAACATGATGGAGAGTTAAACTCTTAGGGCTGGTAAAGATTCTAGGCATTTGAGGCATTAAAGAGGAGTTACAGAAAGCAGCTTAAACTTGGTCACAAAGGCTCATGCCCTCCACTCTTCTTTTCTCCACATCTCTTTTTTGATTTTTCCATCCTCTGAAACTTTTTAAATTTCTTTTTTCATTGTAGTTCTTGAGAACTAGGATTCTTAGATTAAAAAGAAAAATTAGGGCCGGGCGCGGTGGCTCAAGCCTGTAATCCCAGCACTTTGGGAGGCCGAGACGGGCGGATCACGAGGTCAGGAGATCGAGACCATCCTGGCTAACACGGTGAAACCCCGTCTCTACTAAAAATACAAAAAAACTAGCCGGGCGAGGTGGCGGGCGCCTGTAGTCCCAGCTACTCGGGAGGCTGAGGCAGGAGAATGGCGTAAACCCGGGAGGCGGAGCTTGCAGTGAGCTGAGATCCGGCCACTGCACTCCAGCCTGGGCGACAGAGCGAAACTCTGTCTCAAAAAATAAAAAAAAAATAAAATAAAATAAAATAAAAAATAAAAAGAAAAATTATTTTGTTTCCACAGCAAGGTACTGGGCCAATGAGTTTAGACTTAAAACACTTACTGACTTCCTTCCCAAATTAGAAATATGGTCAGCATGTTAAAAGTATCTTTGAAAGAAGAAGCATCATATTAGAAGAGATAGTACAATATACTTGTGTAAAAACATTTGAGTAAGCCAGATCAGAGGTCCATGCAAGCCTGGGGGTGTACAAAGCAAGATGGGGGTGTACATTGTCCATCAAGAGACTGACGTGTCAGGCAGTTCCTTCAGCTCAGCGATGAGTATTGGAAGCAGAAAGAAGAATCACCTGGTTCTTGGGGAGCTGAACAGTTTTTGAATACATATTTTTTTCAAGCCAGGAGATGTCAAGGACATCTAATCTGGAGCACTGTGTCTCACTGCTACTTTGCAAAATTGCTCTTCAGTTTTGAACTAATGAGTATGCATGCCCATGGAGAAACAGACAGAAAATGCAAATTATCTTATTTGTCAAAATAATATATATTTGCATGATAATATACAGAGATGTGAGTGTTGGTTCAGGCTATCCCTCACACAGGCCATATGACCTTTGGCAACTGATCGCCAACTCAGGTCTCCAGGAAAGCCAGAAGAACTACTACATTATTTCAGCAAGTCCTCTGGTTTCCACAGTGCAATAATTTCATTAATCTCTAAAAAACTAGGGAGAGTTAGGACAATTCTTAACAACTCTTAACCTTGAATGGGAATTTTAAGGATACTACAAAGTGGTAGTATTTTGTCATGGTCTGCTGATTTATTTCATGTGCTCCAGTGGTTTGGTCAGTTTTACAAAAGACAGCAGCAGTTTCAAGTGCTAGACTGAAAAAGTCTGCATTTTCTCTATATGAAATCCTAGGTCTATATGACAGCCAACATGTCAAACCCTTCTTCTGAAAGGACCTTTTTTTGTGTGTTTCTGTGTGTATACACATAGGTGTCTGTGCTTCACTAATTAGGTAGCTGAGGGACTGGAGGGAGGAAACTTGTCCAAGAATATTGAGTGATGAACAGCACACACCATTAAAGTAGGTGGAGGGAGGACTGCACACATTCTCGTGACCTTTTTGGTTGAATTAGGGACCCAGAAGCACTTAGCTGAGCAGCTCTGACTATGCTTGCATTTTTTCAATTCAAACACTGAAAACAAAAATGCTAAGGGGACAAAACCACTATTATATTTATTGTTTGCACATCTGGTGGTGGGAGGATAAATTTTGAAAATGCCCTAAAAAAAATTGAAGGGAAATGAAGTAACATCCAAGGAAAAAAATGTTGTTTCCAGATTAAAAGCACCTCGTTTACACCAGCTCATTCTAGATGCACAGCTGGTTGCCCTGCAACAGCCACTGTAACTCTGTAATAGCCTCCCTTGTAGGCTGTGTAGCCTGTCTGCTTTGCATCCCCTGCGGTGCCTTAGCCCCTTTTTACTGTTTCCGTGTTTATCCCAAGGAAAAGTAAAAGAGGAGACAAATATACTACTTTTTTTTTTTTTTTTTTGAGAGCACTTGTGCAGTGTGAAGCAACATATCTACACTGCCTAGTGATTCAATTGGGAACTATAAGACTATACTACATGCCATAGCTTGGCCTAACTTTTATGGCTCAATAAATTTGGGGTTTGTTAATGGATCTGCTATAAAAGATTAAAATTCACTTATAAATATTGATTCACAGTCTATTATATTAGGATTATCTACAGATTAAAAATGAAAACTATGTTAAAACAACATTAAAACATTAGATTGAGATCTCTGCCTGGCACAAATCATCTTCAGGCTTGAGAACGAAAGGAAAGAACAGAGTAGCTATTATTTTGTTTGAGAGAGAAGAAGAAGAAATCTTCTTAAAATCCTGGTCCAATATACGTCCAGTTAAAGGGTCCTCTGATAAAAATTTCTTCCCGTCTTATCCGATTCAGACTTTTGTCATTGAAGATAAACAATTATCATTTGGAGCAGAGTATTTTACTTACAATGTAATGGTAATGATCAAAAACAATGTCACATATTTTTAACTTTATGCTGCCTAACATTGGCCATTTAACTGACTTTGGTTGTAGAAACACACTGTGTTGACCTGTCAGTGCCGGGTATACAGTCACAGGCATCAGAAATTATGAAACTCGGTCCTCATTTACTGAGCTTTTCTAGTTTTACTCTCACTTTTCATGGTTAGTAAAAACACGTCAATCTTGTGTTTATTGGTTAAACATCAAGTTGTGGGTAACAATGCCTGGTATTTTTAAAGCAATGGGTACTTTCAAAGGAGAGTTCGTGTATGCTGTCCCGATGACCCTCACCATGTTTCCATGAGGTGGGTGTGGTTGTGTTTAGCCCATGATATAGATGAAGACATGGAGCAGAGAGAAGAGAGAGGCTTAGGTCAGTCCACCATTCCTTGCACCTGCTGGCCTTCCTCCTCTACTCTCTGCGCCCTTACTCCCAAACCTGGCTATTCCCACCCCATTCTCATTTTTTCAAATACAAGTTCAAGAGTTTGTTCTTTGTCAGAGAACCTAAAGGAAATGTTTTCTCTAAAATCTAAAACGTCATCAGGGAATTTCATGTGCTGCAACTTTTGCCAGGTTAACATTATCCTACTGACAACTTATTTCATATGATAAACATGAAAACATGACTCCAGGTCACTCAAGAAGGGTTTATTTTTATATTTTGCATGTGTGCACTTTAAATCTAGACTTCTAATTTCATATTCATTAACCCAATAGTACAGAATCTTTCCTGGATTTGTGTGTACGTATGTGTATGTGCACATGCATGCATGTTTGTATGTGAACAAGCAGGGGAATAGCAATGCAACATTGTTATGTTACTGGCATAATTTCGTTTTAGATAATTTTAGTTTTTCAACTAATATGTGAACGTGTTGCTGATATGGTTTGGCTGTGTCCCCACCCAAATCTCATCTTGAATTGTAACTCCCATGATTCCCACATGTCATGGGAGGAGTTCCCCTGCATAAGCTCTCTCTCTTTGCCTGCCACCCTCCATGTAAGATGTGACTTGCTTCTCCTTGCCTTCCACCATGATTGTGAGGCTTCTCCAGTGATGTGGAACTGTAAGTCCAATAAACTTCTCTTTCTTCCCAGTCTCAGGTATGTCTTTATAAGCAGCATGAAAATGTTGTTTAAAACAACAAATATTAAAAAGCTACACCTGAGGGAAAAGTTTCCTTTAACCAGTCATCCCAATTCTGGCCCTCTACAGAGATGTCAGTTACTACTACATATTTCTACATGTATGTTTACGTGTATTCTGTCCCTGCTTGCTTCACAATAAAGACATTGTATTTTGTGTAGTATCTTGACAATTTTGTCTAATTTTTACTAAAAAATATGTCTTGACAATCTGTAAATCTATCAACTTATCTATTGATCTTCTTAGAGTATGCCACAATACAAATACAGCACTGTTTTGAGTCATTTCACTGCTAAATTAACATTTGTATTATTGCCAGCCTTTCCCTGCTATAAAAAGTGCCAGGGTGAACATTCTCCTACATGACTCACTTTGCACATGTGCATGTTTTTCAGAGGCTGAATCTAATAAGTGCTGGTGCTAGATCACAGGATGTGACGGTTTTTGATTTAAATAGTTACTGCTCAATGGAATCTCCATCAATAATTGCCCCAGTATACACTTTTGCCAGTTCTATATGAAAGTATGCTATGCCCCACACAGTTACCAATACGTGATTCTAACAGACCTTCTGATTACACACTTAAGAATAGTTGAAGTAACAAATGTGAAAGTTATAAGCACTAAAAGTCGGCTGTTATGTTTAGTTCCTGAGATTACATTGAAGGGGCAAAAGCATACTGGAGGCTCAGATGGGGAGAGCAGGGAGGAGACACTTATACCCTGGAATGTGAGTCGGAGCTGAGAATGTTTATCTGGAAGAAGAGACTTATGAACAAAAACATATGACTGTCCCCAGATGTTTTAAAGACTTATACAGTAGGGCTCCAAGCATGTAAAACCAGAGCCAAAGTACCAAAGAGGAAAGAACAGAGGCATGTTAATGTGAAGCCAATGAAAGGCCCTTCACTTTCATGGGCCAAAATGTGGGCTTCACATGTCAGGGTCCTTCACCTGCATGGGCCAAAATGTGAAAATAATACATGCAATTGTTCACGTGATCATATTATTTTGTAAAATTTGAAAGTAAGATATTTTTACCTCAGTAGGTTAAGACCATGTTTCCCCTCCACCCCCGAACTGTGACATCCATTGTATCAAATTAGCCCTTGTGTCATGTAACTAGAATGACTGAAGGCATTTTTGAAATTTGGGTAAGGGGAGGTGATTTGTAGCTACAGTTAATGTGGATTTAGTGGGATATATTTATGTGGTGCACAGTTTCTTAGGTGAAAGGTTAAATTACCTCCAACTAGGTTACATAGGTTAGTAAGCATAAGACTTGAGTTTGTGGAACTCAAATACAAATGAATGTAAAGCTATACTGCTTATGCATCATAATTCAAGAACTGGCTGTCATTTCGTTAGCTTTAAAGACTGATGGACTGGAAGTCACTATCCAGTGTTCAGCTCTACCTTCCACCTCCTTGCCTAGCTCCAAAGAGTGTGTCCCTTCACCCTTTGGTGCTCTCCACTCCACCCCATTCAAACTGTTCCCGTGTCCTCTCCAGGTCAGACCTTTGTCATACTCTTCTCTGTCTGACATGACCTTTTCCTTTACATCTATACAGGTTCTTATTAATTTCTTGATGGTTTGACATAAAGTACAAACTGATAAAGATAACATACAACTCTCGAAAGATCACTACCCAAGAGGATATTACTACAAATTGGTCAGTGTGTGTCATCAATTCAAAGAGGATATTGTGTTTGTCACTGCACATATGCACACAAACGTACATACTTTGAAATGCCCTGACATCTTACAGCTTGTATTAAAAGAAAAATAACTGAGAGATGTTTACCCAAATTTGACAACAATCTTAACAATTTACATGATATTACCGACAAGTTAAGATGCTGAAAGAAAATTTAATAAAGCATCAATGATTAAAAACACATTTCTGTCAACCTTGCTAAAGGAAAGACTGAATGATCTTCCTATTCACTCCATAAAAAAAATGGTGCCACAAAATCATTGTCATATGGCAATGTGATCAAAGGGCCAAGAGTCAAAAAATTTAAGAAAAATGATAGATTATTAACTGCTAGGCAGTAAACAAATAAACATATTATAATAAATATAAATATACTATTTTTTCTGGATTTTAATAGTTTTCAAAATATGTAATGTATTATAGTTTCATTTATCATTTTAAATAAATATTAAGTTGAAGACTTGATTTTGTATTTATAATTTTTAACATTTTCCTTAAAACAGGTCTTCAAAATTTATAGACCTGTAACCCCACAAATCTTGAACATTTTCCTCAAAAAGGAATTAAATTTTGGTAATTTTTAAGAATGTGTGTTGCCCCCTCTGGAGTCAGTGAACCTCATAGATCTGGAATCAAGTAGAGGCTAAGTCTTTATGAGTATGGAATTTTAACAGAAAAATTTATGAACCACTTGAGGGGTCAAAGTTTCATGACTCTTTTAGGGTTGCTCTATCTGTCCATTTCTCCACATGAGAAAGATTATCCTAAGAGAAAATGTTGATTAGACCCAGTGGCTCTTTTCACATATTAAAAGGAAAGAAAACGAAAGAGAGAAGGAAGGGGCTGGGGAGGAGGAGGAGAAGTGGGTAGAGAAGGAAGAAGGAAATAAACTAATCTTATGTCTGTATCCTGGTCTTCCTAGCTTGAGATTAAAATTCTCATTCTGTAAAATAATATAGATTATAAAGATTGATTTGTGACTGTATAGAACAAAGGTGCCCATGTAAGCATACACAACAAACTACCAAGAGCTCCCTTTTCCCCAATTTAGACATTACTCAGGATTCACAAGTTCAGAGTAAAGTAGCACCCTGCTTCCCTGGCATTCAGTATGACTTGCCTTTGGCGAAATGCTACTTTTTATATTAGGGGAGAAAAAAAAAGATTTTTCCAAAGCATGTTTGAAAAGCCCCAAGGGCTCTTGAATATCAAATAGCTCATATTAAACAACATGGATGATTGAAGTGTAAATGAATAAAAAAATGCATTTTTTTCTTTTTCTTTACATTAAATGTCTTCAAAAAGCTAAGAGAAGAGAGGGCTAAATATCTGAAAAAATATTCTGAAGTGTTTGATGAACAAAAACCAAATTATGCTTATCTATGCACACAAAATGGATGTGCATATATAGAGGCATGTGGATATATGTGTAAAGACAGAACTAGGTTGTATTTATTTTGGAGCCCGAAAAGGCTTTGATGATGACAATTTTGAGTAAACTTTGATAGAATGGGAGGTGGTCTGTTCTGTTCTGTTTAACTATGAATAACAATGTACCATTTCAAACCTTTTTATTGAAAATAGTATTTGCAACTATAGTAAGTCAGACTCTCAGGTTTGATTTTCCTTATCACTATTATCACCACCATTCTCCTCCATTTGGCCAGCAATACTTTCTGGCTTTCTGATTAGATGGAGGCTACAACTGATTAGCAGGTTGGATACATAAATGCAAACACTAGCTTTAGCTTTCCTGTCACAAATAGGCCGGTTCTCCATATGAAGCTAAGGGTAAGCATGTAGGTGTGGAAATGTAAACACCTTCACTGGCCCATAGGTATTAAGATAACATACAGAAGGCATATTCATTGCATTATAAACCCAGCTGAAGTTCAGGTACCCAGAATTGTACAAAGATTTCTTAATTCTTAGCGTTTTTTGGAACTAGCAATATGCAATGTACTTTGAGCATTGTTTTCTTTTCTCTTTTTAAATCATGTGCATATTAAGTATGGCATTGGATAGAAAACAGACACATCTAACTTTTGAGTCATGAAACAAATGATGGAAAATTTTAACTCATCAAAGTATATATGCATATTCAAGATTAGCCTCTGTCCAAAATGTCTCACGTTTTAGTCACTTTGAGAATTGTCTTGACCACAATTTTAAAGTTTCATTTGTGTCTCAGATTTTTCATTAAGTTCCTCTTTTTTTCTATAAGCTAAAATGAATGTTAATCTTCTTTTTCTCATCAGAGAAAGCATGAGTACATTTCAAAAATGTGTGTGGGTGGTTTTGGTTTTCACAATGACTGGAATTGAGACATGGTACAAAGTGACAGGGGTCAAGTAGATTGTCTGCAAGGAGAGGGGTGATCCTTCACAAGAAAAGATTTGTTTGCAGTTCAGGTTATTTTCATACATTCCATTGGACATTCATGTAGGTGAAAAGGCAGTTTATTAATACCTGAGGCTAGAAAACAACTCCACTTTAGATTTTAAACTCAAAATATTTTCCCCAGTGATAATATGTATGAAAATGTACAGAAATGCAACTATTGTGAAAATCAAAGATAGATATTACTTCCATGTATTTGGAGCTTTACAAAGTGTTGTCACCATTTGAGTAAATCATTCACTACTGGTATTATTTGAGCTGTTCAGAAAATATTCCCTTATCAGTCTTCACTTGCAGCTGTCACTAGCCCAGTACAGCTGACCTCTCATTGCTCCTTCTGGGGTAAATATAAATGAGCATTGATGTATTGAATAATTTAATATGTAATCACTTTAAAATAGTTTACTTTTATTTTGCCTTTGTTTATACATATATTTTTAAATTTTGTATTTATTTTTTCTTTAAGTTGACACATGGTAGTTGTATATGTTTATGGGGTACAATTTAATGTTTCAGTACATATGTGTGTTGTGTGATCCAATCAAGGTTGTTATTGTATCAATCACACATGTGTTTGTTGTTTCTTTGTGGTGAAAACATTTAAAAGCTTATCTTCTATTTGGTAATATACTATATTTTATCATTAACCATATTCACTCCCTCTGTGCCATAGAACACCAGAATGTATTCCCTCCATTTAAATGAAACTTTGTACCCAATTAAAACTGTATCGCCATTCTCTTCTTTCTTCTCCCATCCCCAGTCTCTAATAACCACCGTTTTACTCTTTGCTTACATGACGTCCACTTTTTTTTTTTTTAAGATTCCACAAGAGGGCCAGGCATGGTGGCTCATGCCTATAATCCTAGCACTCTGGGAGGCTGAGGCAGGAGGATTGCTTGAGTCCAGGAGTTTGAGACCAGCCTTGGTCAAACAGCAGAGACCCTGTCTCTACGAACAAATACAAAAATTAGCAGGGTGTTGTGGTGTGTTCCTATAGTCCCAGCTCCTTTGGAGGTGGACGTGGGAGGATCACTTCAGCCAGAGAGGTGGAGGCTTAAGTGAACCATGGTCACACCACTGTACTCCAGCCTGACTGGTGGAACAGGACCCTGTTTCAAAATATAATAATAGTATTCCACATGATTAAGATCATGTGGTATTTGTTTCACTGTGTCTGGCTTATTTCACTTATCAAGATGTTTCTCCAGCTTCATCAGTATTGTTGCAAATGACAGTATTTTGTTCTTTTTTATGGGTGAATATTATACCACTCTGTATATGTACCACATTTTCTTTATCTATTCATCTGTTGTGGACACTTACATTGATCCCACATCTTGACTATTGTAAGTAGAACTGCAATGAACATGGGAGTGCAGATATCTCTTCAAAATACTGATTTTATTTCCTTTGGATACATACCCAGTCATGAGATTGCAGAATCATATGGTAGACCTATTTTTAATTTTTTGAGGAACCTCCAAACTGTTTTCTGTAATGGCTATATTCATTGCAATCCCACCAACAGTGTATAAGTATTCCTTTGTCTTTTGTCTTTTTGATAATTGCCATTCTAACTGGAGTGAAGTGGTATCTCATTGTGGTTTTGATTCTCATTTTCCTGTTGATTAGTGATGTTGAACTTTTTTTTAATACACTTGTTGGCCATTTGTATATCTTTTCTAGAGAAATGTCTATTATGGTCTCTTGCCCATTTTTTAATTGGGTTTTTTATTTTTTGGCTGTTCAGTTGTTTAAGTTCCTTAAATATTCTGGATATTAACTTTTTGCCAGATGCATAGTTTGCAAATATTTTTTCTCATTTTGTAGATTGTCTCTTTACCCCATTAAGTTGTTTCCTTTGCTATGCAAAAGCTTCTTAGTTTGATGTAATCCCATTTGTTTATTTTGGGGGATTTTTGCTTTTGCTTTTGAGTTATTTTATTAAGAAAAATTATTCCCCAGCCCAATGTTGTGAAACATTTCCCTTGTTTTCTTTTAGTAGTTTAATAATTTCAACTTTATATTTGCCTTTAATCCATTTTGAGTTGATTTTTGTATATAATGAGAGGTAGAGGTCCAGTATGATTTTCTGATGTCCAATTTTCCCAGCACCATTTATTGAAGAGACTCTCTTCCCCAGTGTGCATTCTTGGCATCTTTGTCAAAAATCAGTTGGCTGTAGGTGCATGAATTCATTTCTGAGCTCCCTATTCTGTTCCATTGGTCTGTTTGTCTATGTGCTGGTACTGTGTGTCTTGGGAACTATAGTTAGTAATATATTTTGAAGCCAATAATATGTTATCTCCAGCTTTGTTCATTTTGCTCAAAATTGATTAGGTTATTCAAAGTTATTTCTCTCTCTTGCCTAATTGCTCTGGCTAGGACTTTCAACATTATGTTGAATAGAAGTTGTGAGAGTGGGCATCCTGGTTCTCTTCCTGAGCTTTTCTCCATTCAGTATGACATTAGTTGTGGGTTTATCAAATGTGGTCTTTGCCATGTTGAAGTACATACCTTCTGTTACTAGAGGAAACGCAAAATCAAAACCATGTTTTTTTTTCTCTGTTCTCACTCACAATGACAATAAATAGAGAAGACTTTGGTGACCAAATGTGTGGGAATTTTTCCCCACAAACTGAGTAAGCAATCAATTCTACAGCAGTTACCAGCTGGGTGTTCTCCAACATGATTCTAACACTATCAACCTGAAGATAGCATCAGATTCCACAGAGTGAGGGCTCAGTCTCCAAGACTGCCTCCTCTTCAGACACTAGTCACAAGTCTGGACTTCTAGAACATCTGACTAGTTTCAAGTTAGGGTTCCCACAACCCCGTTTTTTGGTTCAATTAATTTGCTAAAATGGCTCACAGAACTTAGCAAAACATGCTTATCATTTTATTCTAAAGGATATTACAAAAGATACAGATAAAGAGATACATAGTATGAGGTATAAGGGAAGGGGCATGGGGCTTCCCTGCCCTCCCTAGGCCTACTACCATCCAGGAACCTCCTAATTCAGCTTTGCGAAAGCTCTCTGAATTCAGTCCTTTTGGATTTTTATGGAGGCTTCATTACATAGGCATGATTGATTAGACCCTTGGCCATTGGTGATTAAGTTAACTTTCAGCCTGTCTACCCTCCCCAGAGATTGGGGAATGGAGCAGAAAGTTTCAACCCTCTAAGACTGTGTTGATCCCTCTTGTGACTAGCCCAATCCTGAAAGGTACCCAGGGGCTGCCAGCTGTCAATCAACTCTACATAGACTAGAAGTCAGATTTATTAAGTCTCTGAGCTCTCAAGGATCTACAATTACTTGATTCTGCCACCTTTCCAGTGTCCCTTATTCCTTCCCCATGCCCTCATTTTCTTCCTTATTTGAGATTCATATTTTATTATCATTTCCTTGTTTACTCTTTCAACTCTGTTGATCCTCTTCCTCTTTATAATCACTTGGCAAAATCCGAAACTTGGTCAAATCCAGCTCCCACCCATTCTGATCACTAGAGCAAAAACCAAACCAAAACCAAAAAATATATACATAACCGTGATGACTGATATCACTTTAAATTCATGACCACCAACCTCGCAGGGATCCTTGTTATTGAGTGGCAAGGATAAAATGTTTCTCTTTCTCTGCTTCCTGTACCTGAAGCATGCTTTCTCCAGATATCACATCACTTATTTCTTAAACTGTTTCTCTGCTCAATAGCACAATATCAGTGAAACCTATCTTGATATTTGTACTTAAACTAGTGCATACCAGTCTTGACAAGCATCCCATAACCCCGTTTTAGTTTTCTCCTAACCTTATTATTGTCAGATGTGCTGTGTATTCTACTTAGTTGTGTAGTGTGACTCCTTTACATTCACAAGTAAGTTTGATGAGGTAAAGGTTTTCCCTAGAATGGTCCATAATAATATACATACACTTTTGTTTGTATGATTGCCAAATATCAGAACAGGGCTAGCTTCCTAATATGAAGGGATGAATTCTCTTTCTCAGGCCATTTCAATTGTTCTGTGGGTCCCTCAGTCTCAGGAAACTTCATGAACCATTTCATTTTCAAAAATACCGTAAGAAGTTAAAGTCTTTCATAAAAATGTTATAGATGTCTGTTTGCCATATTGTAATGCAATCACTTTCTAATTTTGTTTATTCTTTTCACTATAATAATCTATAATCCACAATACACAAATAAACTCCCCTAATAAATGGGGGGGCACTTTGATGATGGTTTACTGCTGTTTGCATATTTATAGCATTTTGTGATCTACACCATTACCAATTAATTTGCATGCATTCCAATTATTATACTTATTTTCTCTAATATTTGGCATCACTATTTGAGCTTAAGAAGTTGTCACTAAATATTTTACATGTATTATATAATACATATAAAATTATATAAAATCTATTATTACTATTATATTATCATGGGGGAAAATGAGGTATCTGTCTGGGGAGGCATAGATGGCACAATGGGATGTGTAGAAGTAATGATATGAGCAATACCAAAGAAGTGAAAAGGCATATCATTTCTACAAGGCAGTGATTCTCAGGGCTGGAGCCCCAGAGAGGGAAAAGGTTCCAAGGAGAAAGGCCACACTTAATCAGGCTGTATCACGGGCAGTTCCCAGGAAGTTACCACAGAGTCAAACATAAACAACTTGGCAACAGAAAAGTCCTTAAGTTAAAGGGAAGGAAAGGAGAGAAGAGGAGAGGCAGAAGAACTAGAAAACTGGAGAATAAAGCCAGAAATTGTAAACTGAGAATTGAATGAAGTGAAGATTCAAATTTACAGTAAAAGGAGATCATGTAAGGAAAGGAAGGTTTAGGGTGGATTTGGGGCACATCTTACATTCAGCAACTGTATTACTCTTTCCAATGGTGGACAGCCAGATCCGATTAGATGATAGAATGGTGTCTTTATTGTATTAGAATCATACTGGGTTCACGCTGTTTTTGGAAAATAATCATTAATGAATGTATGAGCACTACCACATTCCTAGGACTAGAGAATGCATTAAAGCTTTGATAAAGAAGTATAATGACAGCGTCTTTCTTCATAAGAAGCTTATAATCTAGTTAGAGAAAAGGCAAGCTTTACACAGGACATAATCAGCAAACTAGCTAGCATATAACATAACACATTGCATGATAGGAAATAAGCTAAACTGATTATCATATTTGGCAGGATCCAAGTTATAGGGCATTCAGAAACTCCCCTGAGAAGAGATAGGAGAGATGGTTCAGATAATCAGGTTGGTCCTCCTCCCTAGAGAGGGATCACTAAGCCGAGGGAGGAATAGAAAAATCTTCACCATACAGATTATGTTTGATATTCAAGTTGCTGCATGAGATGTGACTGTATGGGACTGAGAGCAGGGCTTCTAGGCAACAGTTATTATTGGAAACCATCGATTAAGTCATTGTTCGGAAAATGTATTCAAGACAATGAAGGGTCCACCAGAAACGGTCTAGCATGGTGGAATGACAGGAGCTAGACTAGCAAGTAAGAAATGATGTGAATAGATTGAACTGTGGGTAGGATCCTGAAAATCAATGCAACGTAGTTGTCATGCTGCAGCTGACTGTTCCATGGGTGATGAAAGAGAAAAGGAAGTCCCAAGTAGGACTGGTCAAATATCATTTAATGTTGGAACATGTGGCCGTATTGTACTTCCAGGATTGACTGTCTATGATTTGGTGATGATATAAGGTTGAGCTGTAAGTTGTATTCAATTTTTTAAAAGAAAAAAAAAAATAGGCAAGAATGAAGGCAAGAATGGACACTGACTATGCAGACCAGATAAAAGCTCAAAGTTAAAGACTGATGTGGGCTAGAGTTGTAGGGAAATATCTGTGAGGAAACATAGCTTGACGTTAGCTTACAAGGTTGAGTGGAAGCATAAAGGCTACAAGAGTAGGGAATAGAAAAAAAAAAGAACCCTTAGGTGGAGAGCAGGATATAAGCATTTTTTTTTTTTTTTTTTGAGACGGAGTCTCACTCTGTGGCCCAGGCTGGAGTGTAGTGGCCGGATCTCAGCTCACTGCAAGCTCCGCCTCCCGGGTTTACGCCATTCTCCTGCCTCAACCTCCCGAGTAGCTGGGACTACAGGCGCCCGCCACCTCGCCCGGCTAGTTTTTTGTATTTTTTTAGTAGAGACGGGGTTTCACCGTGTTAGCCAGGATGATCTTGATCTCCTGACCTCGTGATCCACCCGTCTCGGCCTCCCAAAGTGCTGGGATTACAGGCTTGAGCCACTGCGCCTGGCCATAAGCATTTTCAAATAAAACATAGATGAATATTAAAACCAGCATGACCACAAAATGCTGAGAAGGCTTAGCTAGTGGACAACAAAGGTAGCCAGATTGCTGATTCATTTTCAGGCAGATCTAGTTTGGACCTCACTCTGCTTCAGTTCTTATCAGTCTGACTGAGTTAGCCCGGTGCTCAGGCAGGTACATAAAAACTCCTAAAGTAAACCCATACACAGTCATTAGGAAAATGAACCAGGTCCCTGGGTAAGCATTGTGATATACAGTGTCTGAGCTTCTCCAATATCCTTATGTAATAAGGTGCCTTATAAATGTTATTAGCTTCAGGTTTTATGGCAAATTTTATGCCATTTTGATTATGATGCCGCTGGATGACAGCTAGTTTACGTTGCTTAAACATCCTCCGTATCTAATGTCGAAACCAAACTAATTAGCTATAACCATGAAAATGGCTGTGTCATGTGAAAAGGAAACTATGTAGAGTAAATTTCTTTACCCCAGGATGGAGACTGTTATACAATGATTACCTTCAATTTTAAAACATTTACACAAGGTAAAAGTCACAGAAAGGAAATTAAAAAATGAGAATGTATAACTGTTGTTTTCTAAATACATTTTTATTTGTAGCAGGCATTCATGGTCCAAATTCTTTAACGGTTTATGGCCCAATCAATCACTTTCTCTTGGTCACCAGTTCCATGTGGTTGTGTGTTTATTAATGTTTCCTGATGGATCATCAGTCCATATTTCTTTAGAACATCCTCGACAACATATTCAGAACATTATTTAAGACTCATTATTCACTGAAATAAAACATGCAAAAGCACAAGTTGGGTAGTGGGGATATTTTATTAGTGTGTGCTGTATTCTAAGTCCCTCATCAACATAAAACACTGTAAAGAGTCTATAAATCTAATTAAGGGCATTAGAATAAGAAAAAATCACAGAGTATTTAGTAAGGATAGGCAAGCCTTATGCAGAAGCAAATTTTTCGTTGCAGTCATAAATGGCAATTGAAAAGCCTTCGTTACTTTTTAACACTTGAATACGGAATTGGGGGAGATGGTGTTTATCATTAAACAAGCATAAGCAACAGAACCAGGTAAAGGCTACTACTTCTTTTGTTGTAGTGACTAAATTTTTATCTAGGGAAAGCTAACTTCAAAAGATCGGAGGCACTAATTAAAAACCTTTTCTTATATTATTTAAAAAGGCACTTCTTCAAAAAATATTTTTTCCTTTGTTCATTGACAAGGAAATTGACCATGTGGGCCTCCAATGAGCTGGGGATGGAAGTGGGTGGGTAGGTGGGTGGGGTGAGAAAATGAGAATTGCTCTGGTTGTAAGAAATGCAGTAAAGGGGTTAAGGGCCCAGACTTTCCACATACACTCTATCACACCACAAATTTGCCTTGTTTATATGTATGTGTGTGTGTACACACACACACACACACACAGAAACAGAGTCTCACCATGTTCGCCAGGCTGGAACTTATACCATGATCAAGCAGTCCTCCCACTTTAGCCTTCGGAGTAGCTGGGACTCCAAGGCATGCACCACTGTACCAACTCACAAGTTTACCTTTTTAAAAATCAGAGGTGGCAAACTCATGGGCTATGGCCTGGATGTGGCCCACAGACATAGTTTACCTTTAACAACATGTTAATATCTTAAGTCAACATTTGAAAATTAGGAGATTTTACATAAAACTTCCATTTTCTGGCTTTTTGTGAAAATCTGGCAACACCGAGTGTGCATTACTGTATGGCAATGGACCGCTGCTCTCTAGAGATGGGTCTGGGCTCTCTAGCCAGCTGCCATATCTGCCTCTCTCTAGTCATTCCCAATCTGGCTTTATACATGGTTTTATGAGCTCTCTGACCCTGAAGGGGCCTTTGCTTCAGGAAATGAGAGACTCTTTGACCTACATTTGATAGCTGAGAAGGAACACTCACATAAATCTTCCCTGAACAGAGAATATTGTTTACTAGTGACCCTGTGACTCCCCATATAGGGGGATGTAGTTGGAAATTTCTTTCCAAAGAGAAAATAATATGAACAGTGGGAGTCCATTCTGCCATTGAGGTCATCAGGCCTTATTGGATTCTTTGTCAGTAACAAAACCAAGTACCTAAACTTTAGAAAACTAATGAGTAAATGCAATCATCAAACAGATATCTATTGAGCCTAAGTCCCTGGGCCACAATGACCTTTTCACAGGGTGATTAAAATGGAAGTTACCTAATTAGTTTAATTTTAATTCAGGGCTGCTTGCCCTTAAAATGTCCTGCCTCACACAACTTTCTGTGGTCTGGCATTCCACAGAGTGATGTATCCCTTGAGATAATTATTCCTCATGCTGGAAACGAACTCCATTCCAAGAGCAAGAGAGTTTATCTGATGCTGTCTGGTGGATCTCTTTTGAAGAGAGAAAGAGTGAGTTCAGGGAGCCTCAGGCAGAAAAAAAAAGTGGGAATTAATGAGGAGGAAAAAGAAGGATTGAGAGGAAACTATGTGGTATCCACTACGGCGAGCCCAATTTGCTCCCTCTATCCACCTAGTTCTGTATGGCCTTGAGCATTTTAGTTAGTATCAGACACCACCATATCCCTGCCCACTGGGGATTGTATTGAGGTTGCTCTAGGGCTTACTAGAGAGTAACTGGGCTTACAGAAGTCATTTATGTTTCCCCTCTTTCTGCAGCCCAAATGAAACAGAGGAATCCTATACACCTTTGCATTCAGTTTTCTCACTGCCAGCCATTGACACAAGTGACTTGTAGACTACACATGTGTATTAAAAACAAACCCCAAACCATATCTCAACACTAGGTCTTCTTGATTCTGTTTATTTATTGGAGCATTCTGATTGGCCTTTGACAAAAAAAAATGTCAAGTGAGAAAAATCACTGAATGCCATTTTTTAATAATATCCAGATAAGCAGGGGATAAGAAATTAAGTGAATTAACTTACTGTTTTATCTAAATTAGCACATGGCTACCTAATCTTATCATTTTTCTCTCAAATTCAGCAGTTCAATTGTCTTGGAATTATATATACATAGCTTGATGCTCTTTCATTCATTTCTTTTAAGAAAGATGCCATCATAAGCAGTTCAGTAAGTTCAAAAATGACTAAAGCAAAGCCTCAGCCCTCAAGGAACTTACCCTACTGTGCTAAGATAAAGTCCATGTGCCAATTGCTGTAACATTCAGCAAAATATATCAAGAGCCATGTGGTTGGCCCAAATATAAAAATAATATTTTTAAGGGAGGGCAGAGCCTACCACAATGCCTGGCACATAGTAAACCATCAGTAAATGTGTGTTGAACAAGTGAATGAATGACTGACATAAAACTATTTCCAACTGGTTTAATCAAATAACACCTTACAAACTGGCTGAAGTCTGTGCTGTCTATGGAGGCTAAAATTTTCATAGATGAAGATAGGGTAGATAAGAAGACATTCCGGAGATAATGACATGTGAGAGAGTGTGGGAAATATTTGAGGAGAATGAGTAGGTAAATTTGGCCAATGAAGAAAATTAAAAATATTTAATGGAATAGTAGAGCTCTGAGTGGGGAGGTAAGTTAGAGATAATTTGTGGATATTAAAGTTGCATTATTTAAAACAAAGGCAAGCTTGAGAACACTGACAAGATCAAGCGTTGTATCAAATCTGTATTAAATGATCTGGGCAACAGCATACCAGACATCTAAACATGTTTTTCTCCCTGCATTCCTCCTTTTCATGACATCACACTGTCAAAAGTCAAAAAAAAAGAAGCGTGAATGTATATCAAATCAACCAGAAAAGACATACGGCTAGAATATACTTTCTATACCCTTTATTTTCCCCCACTGCATTATCTGTTTTATTTTAAACATTCGTCAATTTAATTTTTAAAATTGTTGTAACTTACTTCTTCAATGCCCATGCTATCTTCAGTGTAGGTAATCAAACTGGGCAACAATTGTGAGGTAGCCACAATAAATTGAGTATGTAAAATATTCCATTTTTCACTAATTATTTTATTGTCAAGTAGACATTTACACAAAATGATTATTGATTGTTTAAATGGCAATTTCCCAAAACATCTTTTTAGTCTGTTTTTCCCCCCGACTTGGTGATTTTACTGTTCTATTAAAAGTAATTAAAAATAAACCTTCAAAAGATTAACCACTTAAGTCTCACTTTTGAAACAAAGCAGAGAACCTACTTATAGAGGAATAAGTGTTAGAGATAGACACGCAAGACAGGTATTTGGAATTTTACATGCCATTTCTTACCATCTTTTGTTAACGTTCCCAATTATAATAGAAAAATTTAAGAATGTATTCACAAATACTCAGAAGTTAGCTTGGTAAGCTATTCCCAAACTCTCTGGTGAGATGTCCCTTTAGTTGCAATAATTGGCACCACTCTGTTGTTTTATGGAGATGGGCTGTCTGTCCCTGGTTGCAGTCTTGTCAATGAAATGTTTAATAGTTTTCTCTTGCTAGAACAGGGCCCCAGTGAGAAATGAGACTCCTCTGCCACTTTTGGAAATAAAGAAACGGACTTCTCTAGAGTTCTGACCAACTGCCTCATACTTCAGCAAAACAAACAAACACCTTATGTGTAACTTGCACAATCTTATGAATGAACCAATTACAAGTCTACTACTTACTTTTGGCAAAAGAATAAGAACCTTATAAGATCATGTGCCCCAGACATCCCTCCAGTATCAGAATATACTGCTGTAGCCCGCACTACTATTTTTTCTCTCTTTATAAATTTATTTATTTTTATTTTTGTTATTTTTTATCCCATTTAACAATACTTTCTCACAGAAGATGGGTGCACTTTCCAACAAGGGATTTAATGAACAGAATGCAGAAATGTATATATTTGTCTTTCTTTTCATTCCCTTAAATAGTTTCCCCTATGTTTAATTATTCGAAGTGAAAGTTCTGCTTTAAATAAGTATTAGAATTAACCCAATGAGAAACACAATTTCTCCAAACGGAGAACAAGAATCCCGACTGCAATATATCCATTAAAATGTCCCCACAAACTGTTCCAATCTAAATTATCTCAGACTGCTCTGTCTTTCCAGCCTTATTGATTTGAAAAATAACAAACAAGTATAAATGACATTTACAGCTCTTAATTGGTGTCATTAGCGGTTCTTATTATTCTGCAGGACAAGCACTAACCCTTTATTGAGAATTCAGTGATGCAGGTCTGCTTGGGACTCATCAGCCTTAAAGACAAGTAATAAAACAGCTGAGTGACTGACTTAGAGCCCTATTCATCAACAAAGGCCACAGGCAGCTGGGCCCTATTTTCCCTTGATTTGTTTTATGCAGTTCTTTAGACCTTGGAACTCCAAAAGGAAAAAGGTACAGCAATGGAAGGAAATTGAATTGATTTCTCATGCCCTCTGGTCTCAGTGATCCTAGGAGCAAATTTTAGGGTTATATCTGAGTCTCCAGTCTTTGTTTGCTCCTTAGTGGTTTCAACTAGACACAACAGACAAATGGACAAACGGTGGGTGACGATGGGAACTTCCTTGCTCTTCTTGATTTGAAGTCATCTTTGACATCCACTAGGTTCTATTGAGGAGTAAATGGCTTACAAAGAAGTTTTGCCTTTTAACAGGGCTCAGGATCTACCTTGGGCTTTCCAGGTTCAGCCACTCACTGACCATGGGAAGACGTTAGGAGACACATGGCTTTCCTGGCTCCTTGAAGACAGAACTGGCTTTTAGCTGGGCCATTAGCTGATTCCTATTAACAGAGACTCAACTTCCTTAGGCTTCTTATGATTCTCAGCCTGGTGAACGGACAGAAGACACCTATATGGGTTTTTCAGGGCGGGTCATCTCCTCAGGCTTTGAGAGCTCAGTGACCTCCCTGTGCAATGATCTATGGCTCCCACACTCTTTTTCTTGTTATTGCCTTTTGATTTAATTTGGGCTTGCCATTTGTTCAGTTATTGATGTTCTACTTGGATAGCTATGATGAATATATGTTTTGTTTTGTTTTTATCTTTCATATTAACTGCAAGGTGATTGCTTCTTGATATCCAGGTAGCTGTTTCTTGTTATGTTAACACACACACACACATGCGCACACACACACACAGAAGGATGACAGAAAATATCCATCCTTCAATCTTGTAACCCTGTCTCCTTGACATTGACTGAATAATTCAATGTAAATAGTTGTGCATAAAAACCTAACAGTCTATGAATCTATGATTCCTTATAAATGAGTTGCACAATACATATGTGAGCATTTATCTCTTTTAATTTCATAATTTATTTGCTGCAGAAATCTCAGCCGAGAAACAGTATCTGGTTTTCATCCACAGCCTGCTTTTTACCTAGTTACATAAGCTGGACTGTATGAAGCAGAAACTAGGTCAAGTAGCACATGCTGCGGAAGTGGCTCCATTAAAACCTGGCCCCTGCTCCTCCATGTTCCTCCTCAATGCCCCTCTTTACCATTAGACCCCTGTGCAATATGATTACTCAGCCTTGCTCTCAAACTTTATTGTGGTAGCTCACAATCTGCTCAAAATGACACATTCAAATTAATAATCCAGGAAGTTAAGAAAAAAAATATACTACATTATCTATCCAGTTTATATTATATGAGACTGAGAGAGAAATATATATATTGAGAAATCAAGGACGATTTGATTAGCAGGTTCAACATGTCATTCAACTATTGAGAAAAAATATATATGTTTCTGATGAGTAATTTATATTCATTTCCTTACAAAGATGACAATTTGATGTAAATTTCTGCCCAGCAGTGAGGTGTTTACATTCCATAAGGAAAGGGTGGATGTCTTTTTTCATTTTCATTTTCCTGCCAAAACCAAGCTTAGAGTTATATGTGTTGCATGCTGGAGCCAATGTTATGACTTGTCTATGTAAAACAGGGTATAGGTGACAAATGCAAGCTGTTGTGGGCTTCCTACTGTGAATCTGTGAGCACCCGAGATTCTGCACTCCTATTCTGGCACTTAAGCTACATAAAGCAGCACTCCTCAATTAGGAGGGCATGGTGACCAAGTGTGGGTCTTTTCTGCTCTCATGTGCAAAGGTCAATATGGGTCAGAAGACAATCTTAGTAATAAAAATGTCAAGTCTCCAAATACGGTCCTTCTGGTCTTTCCTTCACTGATGCCAGCAGGGTAGGATGGGTCTTATTTACTCCTGCATAGCACTGTATAGCAGCCAGCTGTTGACAGTCATCTCCAGAGAGCCAGTAAGCAGGACTGGTTGTAAGCCATCCAAACAGGTACAGCAAAATGAGCAAAAGGGGGGTTTCTGCATCCGAATGTAACTCTTTGTTCTTAGTCCTCAATGATATTTTTCATATATTTGCTGTTCAGTTGACTACCCCTCTTTTCTTTGCTTAATTTACCATAGTTAATTTTTATGTATTTCTTAAGACCAGCTCCATAATATTTATGTACCATTTATGTAGATGAAAACAGACACATATCAGGTGATGGGAAGGGAGAAATGTCTTGGTTGCCCCAATATACTGCCAGCAATTCTGCACTTTCTCAAAGTTATACCTACCCAGAACTTGTTAGTCCTTCTTGAGGATTATTTTTACTAGCAATTACTATCACTATAACTTCTATTTACTGAGCATTTGCAGCGGCCAGGTGCTGTGCAAATGACTTACATACACAATTTCATATAACCTTCACTGAAACTCAAAGGTGAGTGTTGCAACCCTTAATTAAGAGATGAGAAAACTGAAGACTCACAAAGATTACATGCTTTGCCCATAGTCATGCCATCAGTAAGTAACAGAGGCCAGATTTTAAAGCCCATGCTCAAATTCAAAGCGCATGTTTTTTTTTTTAAATTTATTTTTATTTATTTATTTATTTATTTTTGATCATGATTCTATTGGACTTCAGCTTATTAGAAACATGTGAATGTTTGAGTACAGAGACAAGATGGTGGCACTCTGCGGATTCTCATAGGGAGCCTAACCCAAAATGGCTTGGGCAACTAACTTAGTTTTACTAGTCTCAAATGTTAATGTTCGGGGGACCATTGCATGCCTATCACCTCAGGGCTCAACTGCATCCTCTCAAATGGAGGTGGTGGTAAACTGGTGGTAAGCATTTATGTTTAATCACATGCTGTGAACTCTGAAACTTGGAGGAGATGCAGACAGTGAAAATCAGCCTCCAGCTTCATCATGTTGAGAGGGCAACTAACTCTAGAGGGACACTTCTTACATCAACACATAAAAAAAGTGGTTAGATATAAAGGTGGGAGGAAGCCAGAAGTTGATGATGGAAGCAGGACCATGGAGGGTTTGGGGAAGTGGTTCTCAACTCTAGATATCCAATAGGGTTACCTGAAGAGTATTTTTTTTTTTTTAATTCCGATGACAGAGCACCATCCTAATTCAATAGAATCAGACTTTCTGGGGGAATTGGGCGTGGGTATCTACACTTCTGATGCGGAGAGGTCTGAGGACTACTGGTCCGGTGAATAGAGAGATCTGAGGACTGCTGATCTGGTGAATAGCCCTTTCAAGACAGAAAGAGCAAGGTCTTTGGGAGGCAGAGGACTGTAAATAAGTTTTACTGTTAGAACTTTCTCTTGGGCCGGGTGCGGTGGCTCAGGCCTGTAATCCCAGCACTTTGGAAGGCGGAGGTGGGCGGATCACGAGGTCAGGTGGCTAACACAGTGAAACCCCGTCTCTACTAAAACTACAAAAAATTAGCCGGGCGTGGGGGCGGGCGCCTGTAGGCCCAGCTACTCAGGAGGCTGAGGCAGGAGAATGGCGTGAACCCGGGAGGCGGAGCTTGCAGTAAGCGGAGATCGCGCCACTGGGCTCCAGCCTGGGTGACAGAGCAAGACTTCTTCTCAAAAAAAAAAAAAAAAAAAAAAAAAAAAGCCTTCTCTTGATTTCTCATCATATCCTAAAACATAAGTGAGTACACACACACATATGCATGCACACGCTTATTCCTTTGTGATGTCTTCTTTCTCCTGTTTCTCCTTTTTATCACCAAAAATTATACAAGAATATTTTCAAATACATTCATTCATTCTAATTGTAAATGGCAGATGATTTGATGCCTTTCCAGAAATATAAATTTGTAAGAGAGATGATGTTCATATGCTGAAATTTCAAGCATCCAAAAATATAGGATTTTAAAAACTATTTATTAGCACAAAATCACATTGCATTGACATTCATATATGGGTAACCTATGCAAATTAATTAATTGACTACAAAAAGGATTTACTTGGAAGAGAAGATGGTGAGTTCAGTTTAAGATATTTCAAGTTTGAGGTTTCCATGGGAGATTGAAATGGAGACTGTGTGGGCTGATCAATCTTAAGAGAGAACTCAGGACTGATGAACATAGCATTTCAAACTATGGGTTTCTAATCTGATGAATTAATGGCAAAATATCTGTTCTACCTGATCCAACTTTTCTTCTGGAAAATAAATATGAGTTTCTCAGTGACTGGCCCTTTAACATGGTAGCTTCTTATTTTTGTATCATCTTTCAGTGAAACTGTGTCATCAACCACACTAACATACTCCATACTTGAACACCAAACATTATATGCAGTAGAGACATAAACATCATCTGGCACCAAAGAATATTCATATATCTAGATCTACATGGCATTTCCACATTCTTGGTTACTAGCTTTTGAAAAGGGAGGATTCTAATTAAGGTACCTCCCTGCATATTTCATTACACTGGGTGTAAGGCTTTTCTGCCAGGTTCTTCAGGTCTTCAGACATTCACAAACCTACTTAGTTGTGATGAGAACTAGTTTAGAATCCCTGAAGGACCAAAGTGAAGATTCCCTCTGATGGAAAAGTATACTTTAAATGGCTCAATAGAGGATGTCAACTCAGCAACATTTATTTCAGTGAGCCAATGTTACTTTGAGAATGGTACTAAACCCCTTCTTAAAACAGATCTTGATCTTTTGGATTGCTATGAAAAGCCAAAGTTGAGCAAGAGAAGGCTGAGTATTTATTACTTAATGCAAACATTCAAGAGAAGCAGACAACAGATTTCTCCCAACTTGTGCAGCAAAAAAATGCATGAAACCTGTTATTGACAGACCATCGTAGGGAAAGGTGGGTATTTATGATATTTAGACACTATGAAATTTGAGCCTAATTATTGTATAGGTAGTGCCCTCTTTTAAATGCTATGTCCTCAGAACAAACACATGTGAAGAGTGAAAGAAAGACAACCAGGAGAAGCAATATTTTAATATTTGAATTTTTTTGTTTATAAAATCCTATCCTCAAAGGAAAGGTGTCATTTACCCCAATGTCATTTCAATTAATGATTTAGAAGACAGTACAGACAACTGGGATTTGTGAAAACCTGGGTTTTAGACCTGACTTCCTCATGGACTGACTTGGTGACCTTGGACTATTTACTTAATATTTCAAGACTTCAGTTTTCTCATCATAAAATGAGGGAATCAGACTAAATGATCTCTAATATTCCTTTCAGCATTAACATTCTGCAAATTTATTCTTTGAAGATAGGAAACCTCAAATGAGCATTTGGTTTAAAGTGTGACTGGTTTTACAATCAGATTTATTGTCTATGACCTATTCAGAATCCAATATCTACCTGAGGGATTCTCAACTCTGGCTTCAGATGCCACAGCATTTTGAACTTTAGCACTGAGAGACTTAAGCAGGTTTCTATCCTGACTTTTTCTTTAATAAATTAAGGAACTGTCATCAGTGAAAGGATATGGCTGGTTAAGGCTACATAGGTAGTAGCCTGAGCTGGACATAGAACTGGAATACTTCAATTAAAAATCAGCACTCCATACAAAATATATCTTTATTTAAAATGTATATGTGAATATGTGTGTGTATATATATGTATACATGCATGAGATTATATGATGTATATATATATATCTAAAACCTGAAACCCAATTCTTGTATTCACCTGCATTTTAAGGAAAAGTGTCAAAGTGAAGTGAAGTGATGGTTGAAAGTTAGAAGTGTCACAGTGGCCAGGTCTAGTAGTCTTATACCTCCAAAGTTGCATAGACAAAATCTACAGTAGATAAATTAGGAGCTGATCCAATTATTTCATATTGTTGTTAAAGTTCACATGAATTAATCATAGCTTTTCACTCTATCAGTTTTATAAGTCTTCTCAAGTAAAATCTGTGAAGGTAGGGCTACTGTTTCTCTCTTTTATTATTTGCTCTGCACCTGAATTAAGGCTAGACAGCCAAGGATTAAGGATGGAGATCAGTTCTGGCACAAATCACCCTTGCAAACTTGAGCAGATCACTTCCTGTCTCAATACTTTCTCCAGATAAGTAAAACAAGGGAATTGGAATATAATGTACACTTTAGCTCTGAAATTTCAAGATTCCAGCAGATGGATGATATAGATGGATAGATTAGATAGATGATAGATAGATAGATAGATAGATAGATGGATAGATAGATAGATAGATAGATAGATAGATAGATAGATAGAGATGGCTGTTTTTTAAAATTAAACTAGATATTAACAAGAAGTCAAAGAAAATGAAGAATTCATGTTCTCAGTTTATGAGATTTTTTTCCTCCATTTTTCTTCCCTGATATGCAGTAGGAACTGGTTAAATTAGAAAACTTCAAGTTATAAATATTTAAACTGCTTTTTTATAACATGAAGCTTAGATGCAAAGGCGTTAAGCACTTTAAGAAATAGATTGAAAAGAAATGTCATTATCTTGATTTTCTGAATTGATTTGCTTAATAACAATACTTAGCATTTATATAGTGTTCTGTATTTTCAAATTGCTTTATAATCATTAATCAGTTAATTCATGCAACCTCTCTGCGAGGTCAAGATTATTATCCCAATTTTACAGACAAAGAAATTGAGATGTGGAGAAATTAAGTGACTGGCCCAAGGTCATTGAGGAAATGAGTGACAAGTTCTGGTTTAAAACTATGAGACTGAGTCTACACTGGCTGAATGTAGAATTGACATAACTAACTGAATAAGTAAAGAAGAGATAACCATATTCTCCAAAATAGATAGAAACTTGATTTAAAGATGGTCACTTTCTAACTTTGAATTTTCTAAATGCTTTGTTTCCTGGTAGTTATCTTTTCATATATAGAAATAAACTATAAATCCAGTTGTAAAAAAATCTAATTTGTGATGTGTTGTTCTCATTCCAACACTCCAAGCTTGCTGACCTATTTTTGCTCTGCAAAGCTTTTTCTTTAATATTTATTTGAGAAGTCCTCAAAACAGTCCTATGATGTGTTGCATTCTAATATTTTCCCCTCCTCTCATGCCAATTCATGGGAGGAAAGTGGTGAACATCTGGACTAAAACAGTATTTTCGACTTCAAACCTGGTGTCCTTAGTACTATACCACTAAGCCTAATAAGATGGGAGCTAAACATGGAGTACATGTGGACATAAATATGAAATAATGGACACTGGAGACTACTAAAGGGGAGAGGGTAGGGTGCAAGGGCTTAAAAACTACCTTTTGGGTACTCTGCTCTCTACCTGGATGATGGGTTCAATTGTACCCCAAATCTCAGGATTACACAATATACCTTTCTAACAAATCTGCACATGTACTTTCTGATTCTAAAATAGAAGTTGAAAGAAAAAAAGAGAATTATTTTGGTAGACCAGATAGATTTTTCACTTGGTCCTCAAAAGGTGAATCACATTCGGATAAAAAGTAGTATTAAGGTGGAAGGAATATCTGAGTGAGAAGAAAAATGTGAGGCATAAATAGTCTGGATGTTAGAAGTTTTCAATACAGAAATCAGGCTGCATAGAAAGATGGTGCAAAAGTGTAGGAGGTAAAATATAGACCAGACGGACAAGGTGGTTGGTGCACATCTGTTGCTCTAGCTACTTGAGAGGCTGAGGTGAGAGGACCACTTGAGGCCACGAGTTCAATGCCAGCCTGGGAAACATAGTGAGCCTATGTGTGTGTGTGTGTGTGTGTGTGTGTAAACATACATACACGATGAGGCTTATTAAACACATTATAGCTGGATTCACGGCAACATTGGAGACTTTCAGGTAGCAGAGTGGAAAGCCATTCACCAGTTTATTTATTTCTCTCAGTTACTGCTACTGTTATTTTCTTCACACTGTCTTTAATATTTTATAGTGAAAACAATGCTTGAAAGAGAGATACTTGAAAGCATCTAGGCTTTGCCATGCTTTAAGTAGCTCTGGAACCTGGGACAAGTTGCTTTTGTTTTGTGGACTCAATTCCCTCCTTAAACTAGGTGGAGTAGAGGCAGGAAAAATCGGATCTGAGCACCAGATAGTGGGTATTGTGCTCCATCTTCTCCACTTACCTTCTCATTCAGTACCGGAGAACATTAGAAGATAGTTGCTCTTTATTTACCGATGAAGAAACAAATATTGAGAAATGTTCAATAATGTTCTCAAAGAGGTGGCAGAGTTGGTTTTTGAAGTCCTAAATAGACTTCAAAACCTTAGTTCAAGAATATTTATCTGGCATCCACCTATTTTAGAATAATAGAAAATTAAGATAAATTTAGGATTAAAGAAAATTAACTGAATAATTAAGTAAACCACTGGTCCTTAAATGCCTTGCACATTAGAATCACCTGGGAATCTTAAAAAAACGACCATGCCTGACTCGTACTATAACTTATTCCTTTCCTTTCTCCTTTCCTTTTTCCTTTCCTTGTTCCTTTCCTTTCCTTTTCTTCTTCTTTTGAGACGGAGTCTCGCTCTGTCGCCCAGACTGGAGCGCAGCGGCGCAATCTCCACTCACTGCAAGCTCTGCCTCCCGGGTTCAACTTACTCTCCTTCCTCAGCCTCGCAAGTAGCTGGGACTACAGGTCCCCGCCACTGCACCCAGCTAATTTTTTTGTATTTTTAGTAGAGACGGGGTTTCACCATGTTAGCCAGGATGGTCTTGACTCCTGACCTCTTGATCCGCCTGCCTCAGCCTCCCAAAGTGCTGGGATTACAGGAGTGAGCCACCGCGCCCAGCCCCCGGCAGTAGGATTTTTTAAAAGCTTCCGTGTGGTCAGGCGCGGTGGCTCGCGCCTGAACCCCAGCACTTTGGGAGGCCGAGTTGGGCGGATCACCTGATGTCAGGAGTTTGAGACCAGCCTGACAAATATGATGAAACCCCATCTCTACTAAAAATATAAAAATTAGCCGGGTGTGGTGGCGGGCACCTGTAATCCCAGCTACTAGGGAAGCTGAGGCAGGAAAATCACTTGAACGCAGGAGGCGGAGGTTGCAGTGACCCGAGATCACACCGTTGCACTACAGCCTGGTCAACCAGAGCATAACTCTGTCTCAAAAAAAGAAACAAAAAAAAGCAAAAAATAAAAATAAAAAATAAAACACAAAAACAAACAAAACAAAAAACTCCCATGTGTCTGGAAACCAATGACATAAGCATATGATATTAAACTCATCTGAGACATGTAGCAGCTAGCCATACTCAATATTAGAAATGGAAAAGACCTATTCTGGTTGAGAATTTTTTTAAAAAAGTCTTTAATACATTTAACATTGTCTATTTGCTGACTGGTATGATGATGATAAGATATATTGAATTCCTTAAAAAAAAAAAAAGGGAAACTATTTCACCTGACTCATGACAGTCTCATTTTCTTTCTCTGATCCTGTTTTTTTCCTTCCTATGTCTGTCCTATTTCATTCTGTCTCTGCCTCTCTACATCTCTCTCTTCATGACATGGAGATCGAATTAGAGTCATCTTCAGTTCTGATAATTCTGAAAATGATCCCCAGCAATAATAATCATTCTCAATATCCCCTCAAGCCCCACTCATGAGTGGGGAAAAGCAAACACTTTGAAATTAGATACACCTAGGTTGTAATTTTAATTCTACCAATTACATAATTGTGTAATCTTGAACAAATCGGTTAACTTTGCTAAACTTCAAACTCCCTACTTGTCAATTGAGAAAAAAGATATTTAACTCAGGGAAAAATTTTGGGGACTAAATAAGAGGACTCATATGACTTCGTAATTCCAAACCTGGTATGCCCTTCTTAGTTCATTCTGCATCTTATCACCAAATAAGCTGTTCAAAGCAGTAATTTCCTCCTTCCATGACACGGTCTTTTCCACATAGTTTGGCATTAACTAATTTTTTTCATGCCATTTTGTCTCTTTTCAGACTTACCTTATTGTCTGCTATTGTCTCTGTTACCTTTTTTTTTTTTTTTTTTGCATTTTACATGTTTATATTTTGTGTGTGTCTTATTCAGCTACCTTGTCTCTGCAAATAGTTGATAAGTTATTTAATGATAGGAGGATATCATGTTTGTTTGTTTGTTTTAATTTACTCCTCTAGCCCCCTCCCATCACATCTCTTTCCTCTCTCTGCTCCTGGGCATCGTATGGATCTCAACACTTCAGAGGATCTACATCTACAGCTAGGGAAATACACAAGACACACAGTTTATCATCATATTTTCTAAAAAGCAACGAGGTTCTCATTACTGGCATCACTTCTCCTTTTGGTCTCAGTGACAAGAATTTAAGACAACAGGGGTTTGGGAAGATTCTCTGAGTCTGCAGGAAAGTGAGAAAAATCCATAGAATCTTTTTTTCTATGGCTATGCTCAAACAGGACATTGATAGCTTGATGTTGAACACAGCTTCTTCTTGATGTTAGGGGACAATGAGACTGGGTGCAAATCCTCCTCATGGCCCTACAGCAAAAAAACCTGATGCCCTAAAGCATCGGATTTGCTCCCTCCGTCTTAGCACAAAACTTCAAATGTTGTTTGAATTTAGAATTCTTTTAAATCCAGCTACAGTGCATAACTGGAAGGAGGCAGTGAATTTCAACAACTGACATACACTGTTGTCTAGGGAAATTTACCCATCTTTCATTTCAAATTTTCTAGCTAACTTTTTCATTCAAAATTCTTTATTTGAAATTTATGGGTAAAATAAATTGAGATTTCCCAGTTTCTGTTCCTATATAATGAATATTTGTATTGCATAATGCATTTTCATATCATTTTCTTTCTGGACACTGGAATCTGGAATGTTCTGACTCTTCTTTCTATTTATTCAAATCCTGCTGAGCCTTTAAACACCATTTCAAATATTCCTGTGAAGACGTTCAAAACTCTAGCAGTTCTCACTGATCTCCTCCTTTAATCTGTTATAGCAAGTGTGTGCTGCACCACAACAATTGAACAATTAATTATTATATGATATTTTTGTGCCCTGTCAATTCCTATTTTCTACACTGCATATGTTTTAGTTTCATGTGTCAGCATTGATTGGAAGATTCTGAATGGCAAGGAACTTGTTTTCTCAACATGCATTCTCTGTAATTATCTATTTATAGAAGGTACTCACAACATTCATGCTTATTTATTGATCTTCAATGACTTTGGTTTTGGGGAAGAGAGGAATGGAAATAATTTTAAGAAAGAGAAGTTGGCCTGTAGAACAAAGGGCAAATTTAATGTAATCTGGATTATTTACATACACATTTACTTTACAAATTCTCTAAGGCATTTGAAAATCTTATTCTGGTCCTCTCTCCCTTGCTTTTTTCTAAGTCCCCTTCCTCTGTTGTTACTTAGTACGTGCTTTGGGAATGCAAATTATTTCTTTGACATTAGACCAAAGCGAAACGTAATTAGAGAGGGAGATCAAAGATGCATCCTTTAATACATCTCAAGGCCAAATATGAATGATTTCTGAATGATCTGCTATTTTACCAAATTGTGTCACACAGATAATCAAAAGTTATGCTGCCACATTTAATCTTCCATTAACCCCCGCATCTTGAGAAGGATAGTGTTAAGTCTGTCCAAAATAGTATTGATCTCCTTTAACTCATTGCAAGTGGACTCTGGTTTGTCAGATTAAGACTTGGTCTGAAAGCTAAAGAGCCTAGGGATATTTTAAAAGACATAAACAGAAATAAAATGTGAAAAGCAATAAAAAACAAAGCACTGACTAGAATCATCAGCTCTCATGATGCCTTTGGAATCTCTTTGGATTGGCAAGAGGGGGAAGTATTCATAGCAGTATCAGGAAGGAAGGACTATTCTGCATAATTTTCTGCCAGGCTTGGCCTTCCTACTTTGATGATAAAATGGTTTGCTGAAGTTGTGATGCTTAATGAAAGTATACTCAGTATTTTGCCTTGAAGGAAAACAAAATATAGAGTGGCACATCTATTTTAATCTTCATGTAAACAAAACGCTATAATAAATGTAAATAAGAAGACCCTTTTCCTGGCCTCTTTGTATGTGATAGATGGGAGCAAACAAATAAAATTGGGCTGGATATGTAGTCTCACCAGTTTGAGAGGTTGAGATGGGAGGACCATTTGAGTTTGAGACCAGCTTGGGGCAACATAGCAAGACCCCATCTCTACAAAAAATTTAAATTTTTCTTCCAAAAAATTAGCTGGGTGTGGTGGTGGCATGCACCTGTAGTCTTAGGCACCCAGGAGACTGAGGTGGGGGGGATCACTTGAACCCAGGAGTTTGAGGCTGCAGTGAGCTATAACATGCCGCTGCACTCCTGCCTGAGTGACAGAGCAAGACCATGTCTCCAAAAACAAAAATCTAATTAATTAATTAATTAAATTTAATCAATCAATCAAGACAAAGAGAACCTTATTTAGAGGTAGACCATACTTTGTAAATCAAGTAATCCAGTTCCCTTATTCTGCAAATAACGTTGACTGTATCCTAGGGAGGAGAAGTGATGTGCCTAACATAACACATTCTGTTCAACTTGGCAGAAATATGGCAAAAACTGAAAACAGTGAGTTTTCAATTCATCATTCCTTTCACTACATTATCATGGAAAGAATGAATTTTGATAGAAGCAGTGGAGATTGTGGGATGTATTTTCAAGGAACATGGGTGTTTTTTCAGAAAAGCTTTTCAAAATATACATGTATAATGAACAGGCTGGCTCAATAGGCAGGTTAACAAGAGAGGAGACATTGATTAGATAGCATTTTACATGTCCTTCTACCCCAGAAAGGAGTTTCAGGAGCATCTGTTTTGAAAGTGAGATGGTTGAAATATCAGAAGACTTCAAAAGTGATTCTGTGTGCCAATTTGAGGTAAATAGTTCCCCATTTCTGTAGCATGTTTCACTGAAGCACCTCACTTCCTAAGTAATGTCAGACTGCCCTGTAAAATGTTCAACACCCCTCCTTGCACCAGATTTTGTGGTTAGGTGATATGACACTTCAGAGGATTAACCAGTTCTCAAATTTGAAGAGGCTGACACTGGGTCAAGTTATACCTGAAAAACTTCACCATCCTGGAATTTCAGTAATGAACTTTGTATTGCCTTCTTTCCCAGTGATTTGGGAAAGTTGACTTACTATTAGTTTCATTTCATAATTCATTAGTTTGATTGAGTGTCACCAAGTTGAACATCTGGAGACAGATGAAAGGTATATGAATAACAATCACATTTTTATGGTATAGGAAAATAAAAATCTATTTTGGAAAATACAATGGTAATAAGCTGCTCTTGCAACTGTGTAAGTAAAGGGAAGCAAAGCATGTTCCACGTTGTCATAAACCTCAAAAAATAGCCTGAACGGAAATATTTAGAAGATTCTACCTGCCTATATCTTCTATCTTGGTACTTTCTATAAGTGTGTGAATATCTTCCTAAAATAGATAATTGAATATATATTATGTATATAATAATACATGTACATTCATAGGTAAATACATACATCTAGATTCTGCAAAGATTTTTATGAGGTGAACACATTAGTAAAATTTCTTCTACATACTGATTTTTGCTTTAGAATCTTAAAGAAGAAGAGAATTGGAAAATCCGCTGACTATACCATGATTGTGCTGTCCACAGTGTCAGCCAGAGAGTATAACCTTGTGCACACTCAACTGACGTGTAAGCACGTATCATTTCTTTCTTTAAAACATTCCAGTGGCTTCTAATTATACTTCAAGTAATTATCTACTCCTTACTGTCATCATAAAACTTTACCTCATCTGGACCCTGCTGATCTCATTTCAAACCATTGTCTCCTGTTATTCATCCATTAGGACCACGGAATTTTAAAATTTTTTATTGAGCACCACTGCAACTTGTTCCTATGTTAGACCTTTCATCCCTGCTGCTCTCTGTCTGGAACTCTGTGGCTCCAGAAATGTTATGCCTAGCTCCTTCATACCACTTCTTCTTAAGTGCCTCTTCAGACCACCTCATCTAAAAGAGCCCATGCATCTCAGGGATTCTTCTCTGTCATCACCCTGGCTGCCTATCTTCACAAAATTTACCTTTTTTCTTTTTACATTTTATTTACTTTCACTCTTAAATAATAATGCTAATAACTATTATTTTTACTTTTATGTCTGTCTTGCTCAATAGAATCTGAAATTTCTGAAATCAGGGTTATTTTTTCCTCTTTATTTCTATATCCATAGTGTATGGAAGAGTGCCTGGCACAGAGTAGATCCCAAATAAATATGGATAGAATAAATGAATTCACTGAAATATTGGATTACAAAGATGAGAAAGAGCAAACATATCTACATTTCAGAGCAGCCTATAATATCACATTCAATATCTCTCACTCTTTCTCTCTGTCTCTTTAGTGGGGGAGAGTCGTAAGGACTGAGCTCTTCTCTCTGCTGAAAGGTAGAGACTCACAACAAGTAGGGGAATTAGAAATAATAAATAAGAGGGGGGAGCAAGATGGCCGAATAGGAACATCTCCAGCCTCCAGCTCCCAGCACGAGTGACACAGAAGATGGGTGATTTCTGCATTTTCAACTGAGGTACCAGTTTCATCTCAGTGTGGAGTGCCAGACAATCAGTGCTGGTCAGCTGGTGCAGCCCCACCAGCCAGAGCTGAAACAGAGCGAGGCATCACCTCACCTGGGAAGCGCAAGGGGGAAAGGAGTCCCTTTTCCTAGCCAAGGGAAACTGAGACACACAACACCTGGAAAATTGGGTAACTCCCGTCCTTATTAGGGTTTTACCAAGGGTCTTAGCAAACGGCACACCAGGAGATTATATCCCACACCTGGCCGGGAGGGTCCTACACCCATGGAGCCTCCCTCATTGCTAGCACAGCAGTCTGAGATCTAACTGCAAGGCGGCAGTGAGGCTGGGGGAAGGGCGCCTGCCATTGCTCAGGCTTAAGTAGGTAAACAAAGCCTCAGGGAAGCTCGAACTGGGTGGAGCCCACCTCGGCTCAAGGAGGCCTGCCTGTCTCTGTAGACTCCGCCTCTGGGTGGAGTCTGACAGCTGTCTGACAGCTTTGAAGAGAGCAGTGGATCTCTTAGCACGGAGGTTGAGATCTGAGAACGGACAGACTGCCTGCTCAAGTGGGTCCCTGACCCGACTAGCCTAACTGGGAGACATCCCCCACGAGGTGCAAACTGACAACTCACACCTCACACGGCAGGGTACACCCCTGAGACGAAGCTTCCAGAGCAAGAATCAGACAGCAGCACTAGCTGTTCAGCAATATTCTATCTTCTGTAGCCTCTGCTGCTGATACTCAGGCAAACAGGGTCTGGAGTGGACCTCAAGCAATCTCCAACAGACCTACAGCTGAGGGTCCTGACTGTTAGAAGGAAAATTGACAAACAGAAAGGACGCCCACACCAAAACCCCATCAGTGCATCACCAGCATCAAAGACCAAAGGCAGATAACACCACAAAGATGGGGAAAAAGCAGGGCAGAAGAGCTGGAAGTTCAAAAAATCAGAGTACATCTCCCCCTCCAAAGGAACGCAGCTCATCACCAGCAATGGATCAAAGCTGGATGGAGAATGACTTTTGATGAGTTGAGAGGAGAAGGCTTCAGTCGATCAAACTTCTCAGAGCTAAAGCAGGAACTACGTACCCAGTGCAAAGAAACTAAAAATCTTGAAAACAGAATGGAAGAATGGATAACTAGTATAATCAACGCAGAGAAGGCCATAAAAGAACTGACAGAGATAAAAACCATGACACGAGAAATACGTGACAAATGCACGAGCTTCAGTAACTGACTCAATCAACTGGAAGAAAGAATATCAATGATTGAAGATCAAATGAATGAAATGAAGCGAGAAGAGAAGTATAGAGAAAAAAGAGTAAAAAGAAATGAACAAAGCCTCCAAGAAATATGGGATTATGTGAAAGGACCAAATCCACGTCTGATTGGTGTGCCTGAAAGTGAGGGGGAAAATGGAACCAAGTTGGAAAACACTCTTCAGGATATCATCCAGGAGAACTTCCCCAACCTAGTAAGACAGGCCAACATTCAAATTCAAGAAATACAAAGAACTCCACAAAGATACTCCTCGAGAAGAGCAACTCCAAGACACATAATTGTCAGATTCACCAAAGTTGAAATGAAGAAAAAAATGTTAAAGGCAGCCAGAGATAAAGGTCGGATTACCCACAAAGGGAAGCCCACCAGACTAACAGCAGATCTCTCGGCAAAATCTCTACAAGCCAGAAGAGAGTGTGGGCCAATATTCAACCTTCTTAAAGAAAAGAATTTTAAACCCAGAATTTCATATCCAGCCAAACTAAGTTTCATACGTGAAGGAGAAATAAAACCCTTTACAGACAAGCAAATGCTTAGAGATTTTGTCACCACCAGGCCTGCCCTACAAGAGCTCCTGAAGGAAGCACTAAACATGGAAAGGAACAACTGGTGCCAGCCATTGCAAAAACATGCCAAAATGTAAAGACCATCGATGCTAGGAAGAAACTGCATCAGCTAACGAGCAAAATAACCAGCTAATATCACAATGACGGGATCAAGTTCACACATAACAATATTAACCTTAAATGTAAATGGACTAAATGGTCCAATTAAAAGACACAGACTGGCAAATTGGATAAAGAGTCAATATCCATCAGTTTGCTGTATTCAGGGGACCCATCTCACATGCAGAGACACACATAAGCTCAAAATAAAGCGATGGAGGAAGATCTACCAAGCAAATGGAAAACAAAAAAAAGCAGGGGTTGCAATCCTCATCTCTGATAAAACAGACTTTACACCATCAAAGATCAAAAGAGACAAAGAAGGCCATTACATAATGGTAAAGGGATCAATTCATCAGGAAGAGCTAACTATTTTAAATATATATGCGTCCAATACAGGAGCACCCAGATTCATAAAGGAAGTCCTTAGAGACTTACACTCCCATACAATAATAATGGGAGATTTCAACACCCCATTGTCAACATTAGACAGATCAACAAGACAGAAAGTTAACAAGGATATCCAAGAATTGAACTCAACTCTGCACCAAGCAGACCTAACAGACATCTACAGAACTCTCCACCCCAAATCAACAGAATATACATTCTTCTCAGCACCACATCGCACCTATTCCAAAATTGACCACATAGTTGGAAGTAAAGCACTCCTCAGCAAATGTAAAAGAACAGAAATTATAAAAAACTGTCTCTCAGACTACAGTGCAATCAAACTAGAACTCAGGACTAAGAAAATCAATCAAAACTGCTCAACTACATGGAAACTGAAAACCTGCTCGTGAATGACTACTGGGTCCATAACAAAATGAAGGCAGAAATAAAGATGTTCTTTGAAACCAATGAGAACAAAGATACAAAATACCAGAATCTCTGGGATACATTTAAAGCAGTGTGTTGAGGGAAATTTATAGCACTAAATGCCCACAAGAGAAAGCAGGAAAGATCTAAAATTGACACCCTAACATCACAATTAAAAGAACTAGAGAAGCAAGAGCAAACACATTCAGAAACTAGCAGAAGGCAAGAAATAACTAAGATCAGAGCAGAACTGAAGGAGATAGAGACACAAAAAACCCTCCAAAAAATCAATGAATCCAGGAGCTGGCTTTTTGAAAAGATCAACAAAACTGATAGACCGCTAGCAAGATTAATAAAGAAGAAAAGAGAGAAGAATCAAATAGATGCAATAAAAAAGGATAAAGGGGATATCACCACCAACCCCACAGAAATACAAACTACCATCAGAGAATACTATAAACACCTCTATGCAAATAAACTAGAAAACATAGAAGAAATGGATAATTTCCTGGACACTTACACTCTCCCAAGAGTAAACCAGGAAGAAGTTGAATCCCTGAATAGACCAATAGCAGGCTCTGAAATTGAGGCAATAATTAATAGCCTACCAACCAAAAAAAGTCCAGGACCAGATGGATTCACAGCCAAATTCTACTGGAAGTACAAAGGGGAGCTGGTACCATTCCTTCTGAAACTATTCCAATCAACAGAAAAAGAGGGAATCCTCCTTAACTCATTTTATGAGGCCAACATCATCCTGATAGCAAAGCCTGGCAGAGACACAACAAAAAAAGAGAATTTTAGACCAATATCCCTGATGAACATCGATGCAAAAATCCTCAATAAAATACTGGCAAACCGGATTCAGCAGCACATCAACAAGCTTATCCACCATGATCAAGTGGGCTTCATCCCTGGGATGCAAGGCTGGTTCAACATTCGCAAATCAATAAACGTAATCCAGCATATAAACAGAACCAAAGACAAAAACCACATGATTATCTCAATAGATGCAGAAAAGGCCTTTGACAAAATTCAACAGCCCTTCATGCTAAAAACTCTCAATAAATTCGGTATTGATGAAACGTATCTCAAAATAATAAGAGCTATTTATGACAAACCCACAGCTAATATCATACTGAATGGGCAAAAACTGGAAAAATTCCCTTTGAAAACTGGCACAAGACAGGGATTCCCTCTCTCACCACTCCTATTCAACATAGTGTTGGAAGTTCTGGCTAGGGCAATCAGGCAAGAGAAAGAAATAAAGAGTATTCAATTAGGAAAAGAAGAAGTCAAAAGAAGAAGTCCCTGTTTGCAGATGACATGATAGTATATTTAGAAAACCCCATCATCTCAGCCCAAAATCTCCTTAAGCTGATAAGCAACTTCAGCAAAGTCTCAGGATACAAAATCAATGTGCAAAAACCACAAGCATTCTTTTCCACCAGTAACAGACAGAGAGCCAAATCATGAATGAACTTCTATTCACAATTGCTTCAGAGAGAACAAAATACCTAGGAATCCAACTTACAAGGGATGTAAAGGACCTCTTCAAGGAGAACTACAAACCACTGCTCAGTGAAATAAAAGAGGACACAAACAAATGGAAGAACATACCATGCTCATGGATAGGAAGAATCAATATGTGAAAATGGCCATAATGCCCAAGGTAATTTATAGATTCAATGCCATTCCCATCAAGCTACCAATGAGTTTCTTCACCGAATTGGAAAAAACTGCTTTAAAGTTCATATGGAACCAAAAAAGAGCCCGCATTGCCAAGACAATCCTAAGTCAAAAGAACAAAGCTGGAGGCATCACGCCACCTGACTTCCAACTGTACTACTAGGCTACAGTAACCAAAACAGCATGGTACTGGTACCAAAACAGAGATATAGACCAATGGAACAGAACAGAGTCCTCAGAAATAATACCACACATTTATAGCCATCTGATCTTTGACAAACCTGACAAAAACAAGAAATGGGGAAAGGATTCTCTATTTAATAAATGGTGCTGGGAAAATTGGCTAGCCAAAAGTAGAAAGCTGAAACTGGATCCTTTCCTTACTCCTTATATGAAAATTAATTCAAGATGTATTAGAGATTTAAATGTTAGACCTAAAACCCTAGAAGAAAACCTAGGTAATACCATTCAGGACATAGGCATGGGCAAGGACTTCATGTCTAAAACACCAAAAGCAACGACTACAAAAGCCAAAATTGACAAATGGGATCTAATTAAACTAAAGAGTTTCTGCACAGCAAAAGAAACTACCATCAGAGTGAACAGGCAACCTACAGAATGGGAGAAAAGTTTTGCAATCTACTCATCTGACAAAGGGCTAATGTCCAGAACCTACAACTCAAACAAATTTACAAGAAATAAACAAACAACCCATCAAAAAGTGGGCAAAGTATATGAACAGACATTTCTCAAAAGAAGACATGCATACAGCCAACAGATATATGAAAAAATGCTCAACATCACTGGCCATCAGAGAAATGCAATTCAAAACCACAATGAGATATCATCTCACACCAGTTAGAATGGCAATCATTAAAAAGTCAGGAAACAACAGATGCTGGAGAGGATGTGGAGAAATAGGAACACTTTTACATTGTTAGTGGGATTGTGAACTGGTTCAACCATTGTGGAAAACAGTTTGGCGATTCCTCAAGGATCTAGAACTAGAAATACCATATGACCCAGCCATCCCATTACTGGGTATATACCCAAAGGATTATAAATCATGTTGCTATAAAGACACATGCACACGTATGTTTATTGCGGCACTACTCACAATAGCAAAGACTTGGAATCAACCCAAATGTCCATCAGTGACAGACTGGATTAAGAAAATATGGCACATATACACCATGGAATACTATGCAGCCATAAAAAAGGATGAGTTTGTATCCTTTGTAGGGACATGGATGCAGCTGGAAACCATCATTCTCAGCAAACTATCGCAAGAACAGAAAACCAAACACTGCATGTTCTCACTCATAGGTGGGAATTGAACAATGAGATCACTTGGACTGTGGTAGTGGAACATTACACCGGGGCCTATTATGGGGTGCGGGGAGCGGGGAGGGATGGCATTGGGAGTTATACCTGATGTAAATGACGAGTTGATGGGTGCTGATGAGTTGATGGGTGCAGCACACCAACATGGCACAAGTATACATATGGAACAAACCTGCACAATGTGCACATGTACCCTAGAACTTAAAGTATAATTAAAAAAAGAAAAACAAAGAAATAATAAATAAAATGCTTGTCCACTGATACTTTCTTTTACAAGGATTAAAGTTCATTATTTGGCTCTGGAAGGTGGACTCCACATTTATTATTTAATACTTCTTTTCATATGATTATTCTTAAATTAGTAGGAGGTGATGTAGAGGCCATCAAGATTTTAACAATATTCCTAGTTGTTGCTGATGCCCTCACATTTTGGAAAAAACTCTCTTTCCTTCTGCCTTATGTCACCTATATGCAACTGTCTTCTCTGGTGTTGTGTTATAAGGAAATACCTTCATTAAAGTCTCATATGTATTCATCTGTTGATGTGAGCTATGATAGAGGTAGTGTCAGATGCCTCAATTAAATAATTAATAGCTCTTGAGTACCTTTTACATTTCTTGCAATATGTTGAGTTCTAAGTGTTAAACAATTAATGGCATGGATTCTAGTTCAAGTAACTAAATGATATTGTGAGGAAATAGGTTTATAGCATACAATCAAGTAACTGCACAATCAAATTGAGGGCTGTACAAACCTAACTCATCCTTCCTTGCTGTTTTCAGAATCATAATCCTGAACTAGATAGACTCTGAGTTAGTATATTAGATGACTGAGCTTACTTTAAAAGTTGTGTGTGCGTGTGTATATGTGTGTGTGTATGGGTGTGATTTGTACTGAGTGTAACAGTGTTTGGATTCCAACCATGGAGCTATATAAAACAAAGAAGACTGAGCTTGGCCAGACTTAGAAATCAATTCGTTCCAAGGCTCACTATTGTTTTCTGGCCCCTTAGCATCAGTTTCCCCATTTCTAACCTTGAATAAACTTTAATTATGAAGTTACAAAGACAATCACCTAAAATCAAAATCTTTTTGAAATAAAAATATAAAATAATAATTTGTGATGTATAAACAATGAGATGAATATGATCAAAAGTAGCCATAAAGTTTTGATTTTGGAGGTGAGGCTGTTGGTGGTGTCTGAAAGGCTGTTTGTATTCACATGGATAGAAATGAGTGAAGACATCACCTAAAGCAGTGAGAATGATGAGCATGCTACTAATAGTGACAAAATGATATAATATGCCCTTTTTGAAAACTTCATTAAACTATATATTTTATTCATTTAACATTTATAAAGCACCTTGTGTTACTAGAATATCAAGAAAGGCAATGTGGAAAAGAACATGAACTTCAAGGTCAGATTCAAACATTTGCTAGATTTTTTGCCAGTTTTATGACCTTGGCTACTATATTAGTCTGTTCTCATGCCACTAATAAAGACATACCTGAGACTGAGTAATTTATAAAGGAAAGACGTTTAATTGACTCACAGTTGAGCTTGGCTGTGGAGGCCTCAGGAAACTTACAATTGTGGTGAAAGGGGAAGCAGACATCATTCTTCATGTGGCAGCAGAAAAGGAAAAGTGCCAAGGAAAAGGGGGAAAGCCCCTTATAAAGCCATCAGATCTCATGAGAACTCACTCACTATCAAGAAAACAGCATGAGGCTAACTGTCCCCATGATTAAATTACCTCCCACTGGGTCCCTCCGAAGACATGAGGGGATTATGGAAACTATAATTTAAGATGAGATTTGGGTGGGGACACAGACAAACCATATCAGCTACCTTACCTAATTTCTCTAAATCCCATTTTTCTGTCTATAAAATGGGAATTAGAACATCTACCTCACAAAATTATTTTCAGCTTTAGGTAAAATAAAGAATATCTTCTATCTTGCTCAGTACCTGACATATTCAAAACATTGTAGGAGGACAGGCATGGTGGCTCATGCCTGTAATCCCAGCACTTTGGGAGGCTGAGGCTGGCAGATCACCTGAAGTCAGGAGTTCAAGACCAGCCTGGCCAATATAGCAAAACCCCGTCTCTACTAAAAAATAGCTGGCATGGTGGTAGGTGCCTGTAATCCCAGCTACTTGGGAGGCTGAGGCAGGGAGAATTGCTTGAATCCAGAAGGCGGAGGTTGCAATGAGCCGAGATCACGCCACTGCACTCCAGCCTGGGCGACAGAAAGAGACTCCCTCTCCAAATAAATAAATAAATAAATAAGAAGAAGAAGAAAAGAAAAATTGTAGGTACTTTTCTTCACCCTCAGTTGCAGGGAGGATGATTGTCTCCTAAGTCATACATTAATTACCAACGTGTAGCTCATAAAGATGTCATCACCATATCAAGTTAAGGATCATCATGGTGTGATAGAACACATCACAGAACATTCCTTATCTTAGTTATTAACAGCTACAATCCCACTTCTCAGAGTTCAATTGCATTGAATTTATTTTTTAAAGGGTTAACTGAGTACTGCTGTGGGCCAAGCCACATGTTCACAAAGGAGCAGACAACATTCTTCATCCTGAAAAAAAATAGAGTCATTCCTTGGTATCCATGAGGAACCAGGACCCCCAGTGAATACCAAAATTCATGACTGTTCAAATCCTACAGTAGGCTCTGTTGCGGAACCTGTTGATATGAAAAGATGGCCCATCATATCCACTGGTTCTGCATCCTGTTAATACTGTATTTTCAATCTGAAGATTGGTTGATCCCAGGATGCGGAACCCCAGATACAAGGGCCAACTGTATCTTCTTTAGTTGGAGAAACAACTGCAAATCAACACATAAATCAGGTAGATAAGAGAATTAGAATATGATTAAGACTCTGAGTGAGGGGTACAAATTTACAAAGGGGAGAAAGATTCCTGAAGGACATGGGTCACGAACTTGTATGTGAGAGATTGACAACAAATGGGTACGCAGAAAGGAGAGTATGAGGGAAAGTAGGAGGAGAGGGAGAGGGGAAATATGTGAGTTTTTCAGGTGACGGAAACTGCCAAGTGGCTGGAAATGTGTGTGTTCTGACTGCAGGAAGCAAAGCAGTTAAGCCTGACTGTAATGGGAGGAGTATAGAGGGAGACAAATTGGATAAGTAAAGTTAGGATGACATTTTAGAGGGCTTTAAAAGCCAGGCTAGTGAATTTGGAGTAACTTCTCCATGAAATATAATAACTAACCTCACTTTGCAGATGAAAGATGAGAATCTGGGGTCAGTCAATCTCCTATCTCCAGTGATTGGTTCGAATGTTACAGTTCCCAGTCACACCAGTGAAATGCACAGCATTCAGCACTGTAAAGCTATCACAGGTAGGAGGCCCAGAAATAGCACCCTACATGAATACATTTAAAATATAATTTGAGTTCTCAGCTATTTTATTTAAACACTACTTGCATTGTTTGTGAAAAATATGGGTCTCTCTGTAATAGCAACAGGGTATCCAGAAGAGAAAAAAATACTAATCAAGCTTATGTAATTCTATCTGATGCTCTTATCCTCCAGATAGTGAAAGTCTGATGGATTAAAACAGCATAATAGACTTACAACCTTTACAGAACTCCATGGGATGTTTCTGGGGTGAAAATCAGCAATTTCGAATTCTGGTGAGCAGCAAATATTGTTTGGGCAGACTTTTTAATATTTCTGGTCCTCAGAAACCTAAGCTTTTCCCATTTGGGGGTGACAGTGACCTTAAATCAGCTATTCACAATCTGTTGGCAAGTGAAATCAAAATATATGCTTAGACAACCTTTTTTTTGCACATCTTCACAGGGGGGAAAAAATATTAAAAGGAGTTCTCAGCCCAGAATATAAACTATGCTGACAATTACAACTCATCCTGCCTAGACATTTCCTGTGCTAAACTCCACAAGGGGAGTAATGCAAAGCTGCCTTGCACATGGAGAAAAATCAATTTCATAAGAGATATATCTTCATGTGTCATGATCCAGTGTATGATTGTGGCCTTTGATGTCTATTTAGCTGGCAGCAAATTTACAGCCATAACTTTTAATTCCCAGCAATGAGTGCAGCAAAAATAACTTAACAGTTAAATAGGAACCTTGTGCTCATTGGGTGACTGTAATCAACTGCCAGGAATGACCCTGAAATTGGACATTCCTCTCTGCTTAAGCACCATTAGCAATATTTTTCAGAAAGCCAACCATTTAGCTGGCCGGCAAAAAAAAAAAAAAATGCCAATAAAATCTACTCTTGGCTACTCTCTAAATTGCATTATACTATCTGTTCACCAGCTGAGGGTGAAGAGCATTGTATATTAAAAATCTTTTCATTGTGTAATAATGTGAATACCAGCAGCAGTAATTATAAAATCAATAATTCGTAATAAATATGTCCTCCTTATATAATTACTAAATGATTGCAAAACCAATATTATGCACTAGTTAGAATGGTAAAGGTTGCTGTTAAAGACTTTCTATATTACACATTATTGTTCAAATCTTAAACACTCTTGGTCAAATGAAGCAAAGCTTTACCCTCATCAGAAGTAAACTGGATACTCTTTCTTTTGAAATTACTAAGAAGTATTTGATTCATGAAGAAGTCAATTATTAGATTAAAATATCTGTCTTCCACTTGACTATGTATGGGTACCTCTACTGCCTTTTTTGTTTTGTGTTGGGTCATTTTTTTAAACCTCAGTGAAGTTATATGTATGTCCATTCATAAGCATCAGGAATCCATTTATTGCCGTTTCTCATGTCATATAAAAAAATCAAACCCATAGGAATATTATTATTAGCCCTTATTTTTCAGTTCAAAACTAAGGGAGCATGATCCTGTTGGAAAAAAAATCAACAAAGTTCCCTTCCTGCAAAGAGGGAGTCTCTTTGGTCTTTGATGGCATTCCTTCTCCTGAATTGTCCGTAACCCTGTGAGGTTACTGAGAAAGAGTCACTGATGTTTCCTACTGGTCCTACCAGCACCCACTATTGAACACTCACTAGAGGGACCACTCAGAACACAGCACCACTGCCATCTGAAGATGTGGAGGTTAGTCTCCTAACTGCATTCTCTGTACAATTTTCAGATGGTATTTAATGTTTGTATTCGTTAAGTTCCTACTCTACATGCAGCCAGCTTTGTGTTGGACACCGTAAGAGAAAAAGGTCAGGAAACAGAGGGAATATGAGATTCTTACATTCAGGCAGTTTGTTTTCTAAATGAGGACACAAACGTTTCAGAAATGTTCTAGAAGAAATAATTTTTGTATCAGAGACTCTGTGAAGGTGGTCTTGAACTTCAGGAAGATAATATTAATTAGCCCACCTAAGGAAAACTTGTATATGACCACATGATGCAAAAGAATCTGATCTACACATACCCAGATAATGTCAAAATCAAAATGGATCCTGTGGGCTACTAGCCTTGACAACTCAAATATGCATCATGGATTTCATATTTCTAGGGTTTATTTCTCTTATCATTCAGCACTAACCTGATAGCTCACCTTCCTGGCCTGCCATAGAACAGAACAGTCATCGGCCCTCACAGCATTTTGTCATATCCTTTTACTTATTGCATTAGTTATGGTTTTCTAGAGAAACAACATATATCCTGTTTGTCATCTCATTCTCTCTCTCTCATATATGACAGAGAGAGACAGAGCAAGCAAGTGTGCACTATTTTAAGGAATTGGCTCACATGATTGTGGGGGCTGGGAAGCCCCAAATTTTTACGCAGACCAGCAGTTTGGAGATTCAAGGAAGAGTAGATAATGCAGCTTCAGGCCAAAAGCAGTCTGGAGGCCAAATTTCTTCTTCTTTGGGAGACCTTAGTTTGTTTTCTCTTAAGATCTTCAGCTAATTGAATGAAGTCCACCCGTGGTATGGAGGGTAATCTGCTTTACTCAAAATCTACTGATTAAAATAAATGTTAATCTTATTTATTTATTTATTTATTTGTTTGTTTATTTATTTATTTATTAAGAGGGAGTCTTGCTCTGTTGCCCAGGATGGAGGGCAGTGGCAGGATCTCGGCTCACTGCAAGCTCCGCCTCATGGGTTCACGCCCTCTCCTGCCAGAGAGGGGGTTTCACCGTGTTAACCAGGATGGTCTCGATCTCTGACCTCATGATCCGCCCGCCTCAGCCTCTCAAAGTGCTGAGATTACAGGCGTGAGCCACCGCGCCCGAGAACATGTCCCCAAAATATTCTCTTTTACCTTTTCTTGCTTATATTTTCAGAGATGTTCAATGTATACCTAAATGTGTAGTGTATTTACTAAAATATAAAAATATTATTTATATACTTTCTTCTTTTGCATTTTAATTTAGCCATATGTCAGAGATAATTCAATGATAACACATTATGTTTTAAAGATATTTTAAAGTTTTAAATGAACTTTTAAAAAAATAGCAGGTAAGTATATGAAGAAATAGAAGAAACAACAGTTTAACACCTACTACTCCCAAACCCACACTGTATTTCTTGTAATCATTTTCCCTACTATTTATTTTCCTATTCCTTACACGATAATGTATGCTGATACGTCTTGATTCATACATTTCAAACACTATATCTACTGGCTATTCTTACTGGAGAGGATGCCTTAGCACTCTTCAAAGAACTATTACTTGCCCTTATCCATTCTCCCAATGTGAGTATTTAGTTACTATACAAAATTTATAAAATAAATTACCCCAATTCAAAAAATCATGACAAAAATAGACAAGGTTTAATTAAAATTGTGCAAATGTTGTATGTTGATTGGCCAAGTATTTTATCATAATTTTTAGAGTAACTTTTTGTTGCTATTGGTGTTATTATATTAATTGACTTTTACATTTTTATTATTTTCTCTTTATTCGTATTTTTCTATAAAGCTACTATGTACCTATCAACAATTTTTTCCAGGTGCAGAAACACATCACATAAATTGCCATTTTTCTTTCTTCCTTTCCTCCTTCCTTCCTCTTTTTGTTTATATATAAATACATGAATCTATCTTTCTACCTATCAATCATCTATCTATGTATCTATCTAGGTATCTATATCTATCTATCTATCTATCTTCATCATCATCATCATCATATTCATCGTCATCATCATTAATGTCGTATAGACTATCTTTGTCATACCTGTAACATTTAAAGGTTGTTTCTCTTTAGGCTTCTGACTTGATTGTTATTCTAGAATTCTGTTGGCTATTTATTCATTTGGGAGTATCTATTTACTTTATCTTACACCTTCTTTCTTCGTTTTGATCTATTTTTTATTAGTGCTTATCCTCTAACAGCTTTCTAAGAGAGTGCAAGGGACATACATGTGGAGTACTTACATGTCTCAAAATATCCTTGGCTATTGAGGATCTAAAATAGCTAAGGATAATTTTCACACAGGTCTTTGAAGCCTTCCCTCTACTCTCTGCTAGTTTCCAGTGTTGCTTTTGAAAAGTCCCTCTTCTTCTATGTGCAATACTCCCCACCCTAGTTTAATTGATTCTTTTTATGTCTGTTGTATCATAATATTTCAGTGCTGTGCTTCATTGCACTCATGTCCAATGCTTACTCAGAAAATATTGTCGTACTCTTTGGCCTTGTAACTATTGAATTGGAATATTTCTAAGAGTCTTCCCTTCTGACAAGATAGCACAGTCTAGAATAACTCTTTTGAGAAACGTGTACTATGAAACTATTGAAATATATCATGAATAATTGTAAAAAAAAAAAAAAAGACTTAAAGATGAATCAGGCTTTAGGAGAAGTCCAGGCATTCATTTCAGACCTGTTGAGTCTGATCTGTCTGTGAGACTTCCAAGTAGAGATGCAGAATTATCATTTAGTGATGCACATTGGGAGTGACATGAATGGGAACAGCAAACTTCGGAATTAGCACCTATGAGGCTTTAAAACTGCAAGCCAGAATGTTATCATCAAAGAAATCAATGTGGTTTGAGAATAGATGAGCATTAAGGACTGGGTCCTGAGACACTACAAAACAAGGGATCAGGGAATGGAAAAGAGATTGAGAAGGAGCAACTAGGGAAATAAGAGAAAAACTAAGAGAGTATAGAGTCCTAGAATCCAAGTAAAGAACATAAATAATGAAGAAGAAAATGCTCACCTGAGTCAAATTCTACTGATTGGTCAAGTAAGGTGAGGGCTGAGACTTTACCATTTATTGTTGAAGAAAATGGTTCAGTAAAGAACAATAACACAAAATAGAATTTATGAGAGAGAGAAGAGAGTTGTAGAAGCCATACCCCTAAGTAAGTATACAAAAAATAATTAATGTAAAAGGCCTGAAATTGGTATCCATAGAAAAGCCTACTTTGCAATGTTGGTCCTGGCATCTTGGAACCCGTATTAGAGAGGATTCTATTTATAGAACTAAAAAAGATGCCTTACTATGTCTAAACTGTTTGAACAAGCAATGCAGTTTATGCTGAATACCAGCTTTCCTTCTGGGACTATGGAATTTTGCTATGTATTAGGCATAAGGTGGCAAAGTGACTTGCCCTCATGAAGACCTGGGGCGCTGAGTCTCTAATGAGATTCCCTAGCAGACAACCTTTCACATGTGTTGACTTACATTGTTGTTGGAAAACTTAAGTGCGTCCTGTGCATCCATCCACTTTGAGAGGACTCTCATCAACTTGCTTCTGGTTTCCTCTGGATGTTGCCTCATTCATCCTCTTTATTGTTTTTGCTTTTTATAATTTCATTATAATGAAACTTAATTAAGAGTATAATTATTAAAAATCATGTCCCAGACAGTAAGCAGGGTAGGTTTTTCATTTGATATGTCCCTGAGTCAGCATAGATATTGTAGAGTACATGTGAATAGTAATGGTGCCTGGACAAATACACTCTAGTGTTCCTTTCAATTTCCTTCTGTGTAGCTCAGAACTAGCAACACATCACATCATAACACAATGCTATCTTTTAAAACATAATGTATGTCTTTCTTGCTTTCTCACTAGATAGAAAGTTTTTTTGTGACTTGAGTTTTTATGTTGTCTTTGTGTGCTTAACCCTACCTACCACTTTACAGAGATGTGCATAATTCTCAGTGGGATTTTGTTGGTTGCTTTCTTGTGAATCCATTAATATAGTTTTTAGCTCTGAGCCTTTACTTGAATTCTCCAAAAATCATTCACAAGAAATGAAGCCCGGTCTTAGCAAAGCAGAAAAGAAGGCATCAGAGCAGACCTTTGATATTCTTCTATTTTCCTCAGCTCAAATATGCTTTCTCCCTTGTCTGCCCCCCTTTCGCCTGTGCAGTAGATTTTCTTTCACTGTCACTTAACTTCTCAATGTCCTCAAACTAACTACACTAACAGTGCTGGCCCTCTTGTCATCACCTTATCCTGCATTTTTTTCTATCCTTTCTCAGACTTTGTACCAGCATATCCAAAAATTTCTGTCATTTTTAAAAATTTTCCTGGATGTATAGAAGTTATCTGTTCTTGGGTAACAAGCCACACCAAAATTTAGTGATTTCAAAGAACAAATGCTTATTTCTCATGAGTCTATGGGAAATTGGGTGTGCCTGTTGACTTGACCATGCTTGGCTGATCTTAACTAAACTCACTCTAGTAAATGTGATTCATTGCTGGGTTGCTGGGGGCTGAGTGGTCTATGTGGCCTCCCTCACATGCCTGGATGTTGACTGGTAGCCAACTGGAATCATGGGGTGAATAGGTTCCTTGTTTTCATCACCCAGCAGGCCACTCTGGGCGTGTCTACATCGGGACATAAGTGTTTACAGAAGGAGAACAGACATGCCCATAGACCCTTCTGGCCCAGCCTTCAAACTGGCTTACTGTTACTGCCCCTGAATTCTCTTGGTCAAAACACCTCACAGGATTAGTTCAGGTTCAAAAGGTGAGAAAATAGATTATGCCTCTTGACTGGAAAAGTTTCAAAGTTTCATTGCAAAGCAGTGTTGGTAAAAGGAGAGAATTAATTGTAGCCATTTTTATAATCTGTTTATAACACTGTGCCCTTTGGTCACAATTATTCATATCCCTCCCACATTAAAGAAAAACATACTCTCTCCCAACACACCATAAAGGCCTCATTTCATAATGATATCACACTTGAAGTTCAGGGCCTTGTGTTCTCCATTAGGTCCAGAGGCAGGTTTTATTGTGCAACTTTTATTAGTTTCTATACTTATGAACAAAAAAGATAAATTTTCCATCCTTCCTTCACCCATCACACTCAATATACAATTGTGACACCGGGACAGGAAAACAAAGTACATACTCCTGTTTTTTTTTTCAGCGGTCATTAATCCAGAGCATTCCTGAAGTCCCACTGAGTCAATATTTCAGGATTCCAAAATCAAGAACAGAAGAATGCCAGGATTATTAGGTCTCAGCTTAGACAAATATGACTTCACTTTTTCTGACTCTGTGTATCAAAGCAATCTACAAAAATAGCACAGATTGAAAAACTGGGGAAATAGACTATACTTCTTGATGGTGAGAGTTGCAGAATCTCATCGATGGCTACGTGGACAAAAGCAAGAAAGTAATTGCAGCTTTTATTTTTTTCTTTGCAAAATCTACCACAAGGAGTTTCTGGGTAACAAAAGCACAGCTGATATGTTCATTCAACTGAAAATAACTATGAGTAATAATGTATCCTGACTTCATCACATTTGTATTTAAACTAAGGACTTCAGTATCTTAACACTTATTTAATAAGTGGAGAACTCACGGTCTCATAAACCTATCTTACATATTCTAACTCCATATTGTTGTCTACATGCATTTATTTTCTTTTTGACTCAATTTTATCCTTTTAAAAAATGTTTAAGGTAACACTTACTGCTGGAACAAACAAACCACCAAATCTCAATGGCTAAACCAATAAAATGTATTTCTCACTTATCCAATGTCCAGTGCAGACATTTGGCAAGCAGTGTTTTGTGTACTTATTCAGGAACTGGGACTGCTTTCAGTTTCTGATTGCCTTTCCCACCGTCCCATCTCCTAGTGAGAAAAGGTAAACGTAGAAGATACACTGTTCCTACCTTATATACAATTCTGCTGATGGAATTTGTGCAGGACCCTTTCCCTGAGAGGTTGGAAAAGTGCCTTGATTAGGTCTCCTTTGGCAACATTTCCTGTGCATTGCTTTGCAAGGCCCCTGGCTCACACCTCTGGAAAAATGTTCACAGTTCATTGTCCTACTTTGCCACAGTAACATGCAGTCTTCCTTAGAATCCACGCAATTTTTGAAACACTCTTCCTGATAATGAGATTGACACCCAGTGTTTTTTTAAAATTTGAACACCTAAATCATATTTTAGTCCAGGCTTCAAATTCTTTGACAATACAATTTTCTAAAATATTAGCAGGTTTTATATGTGCTATTTCTAGACTTTTCATTGCACTAGTAATTACACCTACAGTTCTTCCAATCTAGGTTCCAGATGTACTGTTATTATCCTAACCCTATAAAGCCCTTATTTGTTTCTTCTCTTTTAACATCTGTTTGAAAACCAGCCAATTCTCTCCTGAACTCACCTCTTTCTTGTAATACTTCGCTAAAGACCACAATTAGAAACTCACTCACTATTCTGCTGCATTTTTCCAACCCCTTCCCCTAGAGCCACAAGCTCAGTGGGCAGGTTCTTCCTTCCAACTTATTGCACATGGCAATTTTACCAGATATTTTGCTGCCAGACTATTGTGTATGTTTTCTTCCTGCTGGCTAACACTACACTAAAGTAAAAAACTAAAGGTTGTTTATGGTGACAATGCCTAGCTTCTATTATCAATTTATTTATTGTGTAGTTTAGTTACACTAACTGCTATTAAAAAGCAAAACCCCCTATCTCAGGGCTTGACACCTTTAAGAGTTTATCTCTAGCTCCAGCCAATTGCAATGTAAGTGTTTGGTTGCCAGCCTTCTACATCTGATTAAAAAACCCTTGGTCCATTTTTTTTTTTTTTTTTCCCGAGATGTAGTCTTGCTCTGTCACCCAGGCTGGAGTGCGGTGCATGATCTCAGCTCACTACAGTCTTCCCCTCTATGGTTCAAGTGATTCTCCTGCCTTAGCCTCCCAAGTAGCTGGGGATACAGGTGCATGCTACCACACCTGGCTAATTTTTGTATTTTCAGTAGAGACAGGGTTTTCCTATGTTGGCCGAGCTGGTCTTAAACTCCTGGTCTTAGGTGATCCACCCACCTCAGCCTCCCAAAGTGCTGGGATTACAGGTGTGAGCCTGGGCATACTTTTCATGGGAAATATAAAGAGGTAACATACGCTAGACCCTTCAAGTTCTTATGAAATACCCACATCGAAGAAATTTCCAGTTCTTGGAAGAAGTTACCTCCACCTACACATGCCTTCTACCTTAGTTCAAAGGCAATGAAGTGGTTGGACTTAGGAGGTTAATCGGTTAGCACCTGACTGTACCCACCGCTTCTGTTTTCTTTCCTCCACCCCCATATGATTTGGGTTTTCTTGCTAAAACTTCCAGCATAGTGCTGTGCCTCTCAATATTTAGATGTGTGTGTATGCGTGTGTTAGTGTGTACGTGCACGTGTGTGTAGGGGGTATGTGTGAGACAAGGAAAATTTCCTGTATCTAAGGAGAGGAAGGAAATTGAGAAAGCTTCAATGTGCATCACATGGCAGGGAAGAGAAACCCAAGACTGTGTCACTGGCCAGAGCAACAGTGAAGTTCACTCTAGACTATGTTCTCCACTGAGAGCAGAACCAAAGACATGGCCCTGATGCTATAACCTGAAAATGTTTTTTCTAATTTGTATTTCTTCTTGATTTTGACCTGTACATGCCTCAAATTTTTGTAATATTTATCGTCTTTGTCATTAATTTGGCAATTCATATAGATTAGCATCCTTGTTAAATATATTTTCAATTATTTGAATTGTCAGGTTGTTTCTTAAAGGTTGTTACCTAAACTAATTTATATCCCCACAAAATCTAGCACAAATTTTTGCCATGGTAGCTATCAAGTAATTTATTTTTTTGATTAACTAACCAGTTATTCTGAGTCTTAGGAGACACACTAAGAGGTTTTCTGTTGTTGTTGTTTTGTTTTGTTTCTTTCTTCTCTGGCACCAAATGCATGTTGTCATTTTCCGACACCACTTCTTCAACTCTCTTACGCCAACAGGGTGTAAATTTAATTCAGTTCTGAGGTGTAAATTTCATTCAGTTCTGACACTGTCTGTCTAGTGTCAGATCCCACAAGAGTTAATGTCAGATGCTACAAGTTAAAGGGCTCAATCCCATAAGACTGTCCCCATTTCAGATGTCAATTGCATGTCCTAGACCACTCATATTTCTGAGTGACCAGCTATAAATGAGGGGCTTCCATACTCCCACTTCGGTCTCAATAATTTACTAGAACAGCTCCCAGAACTCAGGAAGCCATTTTACTTATATGTACTGCTTTATTATAAAGGTTAAGACTCAGCAACAGACAGAGGAGATGCATAGGGCAAGGTATGAGGGCTGGGGTGCAAAGCTTCCGTGTGCTCTTCTAATGTACCACTCTCCTAGACCTCAATGTGTTCAGAACCAAGAAGCTCTTAGAATCCCACCTATCATTTAAGGGTTTTTATGGAGGTTTCATCATGTAGGCATGATCAATTATTATTGTTGTTGTTGTTGTTGTTATTGTTGTTGTTATTTTCAGATGGAGTTTCACTCTTGTTGACCAGGCTAGAATGCAATGGCACTATCTCAGCTCACTGCAACCTCCGCCTTCCAGGTTCAAGGTTCTCCTGCCTCAGACTCCCGAGTAGCTGGGATTACAGGCATGCACCATCACACCGGGCTAATTTTGTATTTTTAGTAGAGACGGGGTTTTACCATGTTGGTCGGGCTGGTCTCGAACTCTTGACCTCAAGTAATCCACCTACCTCAGCCTCCCAAAGTGCTGGGATTACAGGCGTGAGCCACCGCGTGGCCATGATCATTTATTAATCAATCTCCTACCTTTCTGCCCTCCCCAGAGGTTGCATGTGTGGCTGAAAGTTTCAGGTTTCTAATTAAGCTTTGGTCTTTCTGGCAACCAGCTGCCATCCTGAAGCTATCTAGGGGCCTGTCAAGGTTGGTTTATTTTGAGAGATGGAGAGAGAGAGAGAGGAGAGAGAGAGAAAGAGAGAGAGAGAGAGAGAGAATAAATCTGTAACTCTGGAAATTTCAACAGATTTAGGGGCTTTGTGCCAGGAATCAGAAACAAAGATCAAATATATATTTCTTATTATATCACATCCTCCTACTTCAGTTGGTAAGTACAAGGCAAGATATATTCTGGATTTTGAGAAGTCTGTTTTTCTATGTAGAGAAAACTGAATCTGATTATATGCACACTATAAACAAGACAGTATTTTTCTAATAGACAAAGTGTACTCAGTAAATTAAAAGGGCTGCCACTGTGCTTTCATAATTCTTAGCCTTCAAAGTGAATGAAATAGAATACAGTAAGTAAATAAGCAAGTAAATAAAATCAACAATAAAATCTTTATCACTTCTGTCTAGAAATGCATCTTTCATATTGTGATTTTTTTTCTCTAGTTAATAATGTCATTTCTCCTTTGTGGAATGATCTAAGGATGGGTCTAACAAATGTCATTTTAAATAGAAGGGTTTTTGTTTTTGTTTTTCTTAAGAAATTAATCAATAAATATATGAATAAATATTTATTTAGGTTAGACATCAACAGACTGGATGAACCAAAACGCTACTTTGTGAAGTACTTTGTAAACACATGAAACCTCATTATTTCACTTATTTGGAATGATTAGTCCATTCATACTTGCTGAAATAAAGTTAGCTCTTCTTTGACTATTAAAGTGAAATTGACAATGTTAAATTTTTTAAAAAATATTAGCTTTTTCATTAGTGAGGACCATTAGGATTACCTCTTTAGCAGCACAAATAATATTAATGGGTCATTAAAAATGGCTCCTCTAAATAGATAAGTATGTCTTTGCTTTGTTAAAATCTTAAAACTTGTTCCAAGAATTCCCTCCAACTTTAGAACAGCATCCCTTTCTTACTCTATACTAAACAAAGGTTCTCTATATAAAAGCTTTCATTAAGTTTTGGTTTTCCACCTATTTAATAGAGTAAATTTACAGCGTTCTACTGGGCTGCACTACTATTTATGAAAATTAATCATTTTTATATTAAATTTGTAGATTGTCACTTATTTACTGGCCTGGGGCAAGACATATTTTACTTTTCTTATCCCAGTATTTAAGAAGTCCCGTAGAGTAAATTAGTTTCTAATATTAGATATTCTAGAGAAGTGAAGGAAGAAACTATTCTGTGAGCTGGAACATAAATGGTTTGTCTATGTTAGGCTGCATTAAAATATACTCAAATGGAAGTAAGAAAACTTACTTTATAGCATGATTTTGTTTGGCAAAATGACAGGAGTTACAGGAGATGCATTATGTGGGTTTCTTGGATACAGAAATACTTGAAAAAGATTACATGTTTTAGATGCTCTTCTACCTTTATTTTGCTTTTTTTGTTGTTGTTGTTATTACAAACCCTACCTCCTATGACTGTATGTATATGTGTTTATTGCCTGTACTTTCATATTACAACTAACAAGCCTTTGAAGGCTTAATGTGTCACTATTCCTGAAGACTATAACTGGGGATTCATATAAAATATGAATACTAAGACAAAACATGTCAATCTTTTTTTTCTTAATAAATCTTTTTTTTTTACACAAGTTGATATTTACAGAAAAATGGCAGAGATGATACTGGGATTCCATATGCCTCTCACTCATCTTCCTTTATTACTAACATCAATGTTCCTTTATTATGATGCATTTGTTACAATGAATAGATTAATATTGATGTATTATTATTATTAACTAAAATCAATATGGTATGCATATTTCCTTAGTTTTAATATAATGTGTTTTTTTCTATTCAGTCTATGATATTAGAGTTAGTCATCATGCCTCCATAGAGTCCTGATAGTTGTGACAATATCTCAGACTTTTCCTGTTTTTCATGATCTTGGCAGTATGACAAGTACTGGTCGACTGTTTTGTAGAATGTTGATGATTTGGATTTGTCTGGTGATTTTTCTCATGATTAGACTGGAGTTACAGTTTTTGGAGGAGAACTACGGAGGTAAAGTGATATTCTCATCACATCAGACCAAGATTATGTACCAGCAACATGACTTATCAATGTTGATGTTGACTTTGTCGACCTGGCTGAGTGGTATTCATCAGGTTTCTCAATGGGAAAGTTCTTCTTTATTGTCTCCTTTTGCATAGTGTTCTCTTTGGCAGGAAATCACTATGCATAGCCCACACTTCAGAAGTGGGATTTTATGCTGCAGCTCTTCGATGAGAGAGGATCTGCATGGATTATTTGTAATTCTTCTACATGGGAAATTTCTCTTCCTCTCAATTTGTTTGTTTATTACTTATATAATTATAAATTCATGGGTATTTACTTTATACTTTAGGATATTTCCCAACAATATTTATTTTGTTTCTCAAGTTGTTTCAAAAATAGTTATGAGAGCTCTTTCAGTTGACTCCTATATTTCTTTGATATACACTCAGTATTGTGGGTCTTCTTTCTTTGGGCTTTTCTTTCTCTTTCTTTCTTTGATGTACAGCCATCATTGTGGGTCTTTCTTTGGGCCTTTCTCTTCTTTCTTTCTCTTTCTTTCTTTCTTTCTTTCTTTCTTTCTTTCTTTCTTTCTTTCTTTCTTTCTTTCTTTCT
>NC_045451.1:42934593-42984460 GCF_002776525.5 Piliocolobus tephrosceles
TCTTTCTTTCTTTCTTTCTTTCTTTCTTTCTTTCTTTCTTTCTTTCTGTCTTTTTCTTTCTTTCTTTCTCTCTCTCTTTCTTTCTTTCTCTCTCTCTCTTTCTTTCTTTCTTTCTCTTTTCTTTTCTTTCTTTTTGTAACTCTTCTTTTCCTTCTGGCATTCTAAGATGCTCCAGGTTCATCTTGCATATTTACTGCCTCCATCTTTATATCAGTTATCTGCTTTGTTGTTGTTGCTATTTTTGGAGACAGCGTCTCACTCTGTCACCCAGGCTGGAGAGCAGTGACATGATCTCGGCCCACTGCAACCTCTGCTTCCTGGGTTCAAGCTATTCTTGTGCCTCACCCTCCTGAGTAGCTGGGATTACAGGTGCACACCACCACAACAGGCTCATTTTTTTTTTTTTTTTTTGGTATTTTTTTGTAGAGACAGGGTTTCACTATGTTGACCGTGCTGGTCTCGAACTCCTGACCTCAAATGATCCACCTACCTTGGCCTCCCAAAGTTCTGGGATTACAGACGTGAGCCACTGCCCCCGATCCTTGTTTTATTGTGTGTGTTTGTTTGCTTGTTTTGTTTTTCGGTTTTTGTTTAATTGTAGAATTACATTAGAATCCAAGATTTGGACAGTAGAGTGTTCATTTCTATTGAAATGTTGTTGTTTGTATTTCACCTCAGAGCAAGAAAACATGTATGTGTATACTAGCCCATGTGAATGCATACATCTAAAAATACTTGCATTTGTAATTATCTGTATCAATATTAAAGTAAATGTAAGTTCAAACTGATATCTCCAACACAAATCTTTTTTTAAATTATACTTTAAGTTCTGGGGCATATGTGCAGAACGTGTAGGTTTGTTACAGAGGTATACACGTGCCATGGTGGTTTGCTGCACCCATCGACCTGTCATCTACTCTGGTATTTCTCCTAATGCTATCCCTCCCTTAGCCCCTCATCCCCACTGACAGGCCCCAGTGTGTGATGTTCCCCTCCTGTGTCCGTGTGTTCTCATTGTTCAATTCCCACTTATGAGTGAGAACATGCAGTGTTTGGTTTTCTGTTCTTGCGATAGTTTGCTGAGAATGATGGTTTCCAGCTTCATCCATGTCCTTGAAAAGGACATGAACTCAGTCTTTTTTTGGCTGCATAGTATTCCATGGTGTATATGTGCCACATTTTCTTTATCCAGTATATCACTGATGGGCATTTGGGTTTGTTCCAAGTCTTTGCTGTTGTGAATAGTGTGGCAGTAAACATATGTGTGCATGTGTCTTTGTAGTAAAATGATTTATAATCCTCTGGGTATATACCCAATAATGCAATTGCTGGGTCAAATGGTATTTCTGATTCTAGATCCTTGAGGAATTGCCACACAGTCTTCCACCATGGTTGAACTAATTTGCACTCCCACCAACAGTGTAAAAGTAACGTGATGCCTCCAGCTTTGTTCTTTTTGCTTAGGATTGTCTTGGCTATGTGGGCTTTTTTTTGGTTCCATATGAAGTTCAGTTTTTCTAATTTTGTGAAGTAAGTCAATGGTAGCTTGATGGAGATAGCATTGAATCTTTAAATTACTTTGGGTAGTGTGGCCATTTTCACAATATTGATTCTTCCTATCCATGACCATGGAATGTTTTTACATTTATTCTGTCCTCTCTTATTTCCTTGAGCAGTGGTTTGTAGTTCTCCTTGAAGAGGTCCTTCACATCCCTTGTAAGCTGTATTCCTAGGTATTTTATTCTCATTGTAACAATTGTGAATGGGAGTTCATTCATGATTTGGCTCTCTGTTTGTCTGTTATTGGTCTATAGGAATGCTTGTGATTTTTGCACATTGATTTTTTATCCTGAGACTTTGCTGAAGTTGCTTATTAGCTTAAGTAGGTTTTGGGTTGAGATGATGGGGTTTTCTAAATATACAATCCTGTCAACTGCAAGCAGAGACAATTTGACTTCCTCTCTTCCTATTTGAATATCCTTTATTTCTTTCTCTTGCCTGATTGGCCTTGCCAGAACTTCCAATACCACATTGAATAGGAGTGGTGAGAGAGAGCATCCTTGTCTTGTGCAGGACTTCAAAGGGAATGCTTCCAGTTTTTGCCCATTCAGTATGATATTGGCTGCAGGTTTGTCGTAAATAGCTCTTATTATTTTGAGATACATTCCATCAATACCTAGTTTATTAAGAGTTTTTAGCCTGAAGGGTGTTGAATTTTTTCAAAGGCCTCTTCTGCATCTATGGAGATAATCATGTGATTTTTGTCATTGGTTCTGTTTATGTGATAGATTATGTTTATTGATTTGCATGTGTTGAACCAGCCTTGCATCCCAGGTATGAAGCCAGCTTGATCATGTGGATAAGCTTTTGGATGTGATGCTGGATTCAGTTTGGCCGTATCTTATTGAGGATTTTCACATCGTTGTTCATCAGGGATATTGGTATGAAATTTTCTTTTTTTGTTGTGTCTCTGCTAGGTTTTGATATCAGGATGATACTAGCCTCATAAAATGAGTTATGCAGGAGTCCGTCTTTTTCTATTATTTAGAATATTGTTTCAGAAGGAATGGCACTAGCTCCTCTTTGTACCTCTGGTAGAATTTGGCTGTGAATTCATCTGGTGCTGGACTCTATTTGGTTGGTAGGCTGTCAATTACTGTTTCAATTTGAGAAGCTGTCATTGGTCTCTTCAGGGATTCAACTTCTTCCTGGTTTAGACTTGGGAGGATGTATGTGTCCAGGAATTTATCCATTTCTTCTAGATTTTCTAGTTTATTTGCGTAGAGGTGTTTATAGTATATTTGTATTTCTGTGAGATCAGTGGTGATATCCCCTTTATCTTTTTTTATTGTTTCTATTATATTCTTCTCTCTCTTCTTTTTTATTAGTCTGGCTAGCGGTCTGTGTAGTTTGTTGATCTTTTCAAAATACCAGCTCCTGGATTCATTGCTTTTTGAAGAGTTTTTTGTGTCTCTATCTCTTTCAGTTCTGCTCTGATCTTAGTTATATCTTGTCTTCTGCTAGCTTTCGAATTTTTTCGCCCTTGCTACTCTAGTTCTTTTAATCATGATGTTAGAGTATCAATTTTAGATCTTTCCTTCTTTTTCTTAAGGGCATTTAGTGCTATAAATTTCCCTCTAAACACTTCTTTAAATGTGTCCCAGAGATTCTGGTACGTTGTGTCTTTGTTCTCATTGGTTTCAAAGAACATCTTTTTTTCTGTCTTAATTTCCTTATTTACCCAGTAGTCACTCAGGAGCAGGTTGTTCAGTTTTCATGTAGTTGTGCGGTTTTGAGTGATTGTGCAGTTTTGAGTGAGTTTCTTAATCCTGAGCTCTAACTTGATTGCACTGTAGCCTGAGAGACATTTTGTTATGGTTTCCTTTCTTTTGCCTTTGTTGAGAAGTGTTTTACTTCCAATTATGTGGTCAATTTTAGAATAAGTGTGATGTGCTGAGAAGAATGTATATTCTGTTGATTTGGGGTGGAGAGTTCTTTAGATGTCTCTTAGGTCTGCTTGGTCCAGAGTTGAGTTCAAGTCCTAATATCCTTGTTAATTTTCTGTCTCGTTGATCTGTAATATTGACAGTAAGGTCTTAAACTCTCCCACTATTATTGTGTGACCTGATGGAGCTGAAAAACACAGCACAAGAAATTTGTGACGCATACACATGCATCGATAGCCAAATAAATCAAGTAGAATAAAGGATATCAGAGATTGAAGATCAACTTCATGAAATAAAGCAAGAAGACAAGGTTAGAGAAAAAAGAATTAGAAGGAACGAACAAAGCCTCCAAGATACATGGGACTATGTGAAAAGACCAAATCTACATTTGATTGGTGTACCTGAAAGTGACCGGGAGAATGGAACCAAATTGTAAAACACTCTTCAGGATATTATCCAGGAGAACTTCCTCAACCTAGCAAGACAGGCCAATATTCAAATTCAGGAAATACAGAGGATACCACAAAGATACTCTTCCAGAAGAGCAACCCCAAGACACATGATCGTCAGATTCACCAAAGTAGAAATGAAGGAAAAAATGTTAAGGGCAGTCAGAGAGAAAGGTCGAGTTACCCACAAAGAGGAGCCCATCAGACTAACAGTGGATCTCTCTGCAGAAACTCTACAAGCCAGAAGAGAGTGGGAGCCAACATTCAACATTCTTAAAGAGAAGAATTTTTCACCCCAGAATTTCATATCCAACCAAGCTTTAATACTTTACTATTTCTATCATTCTAGCTTTCTCCAAATACTTATCTATATACTTTCACTCCAAGACTGAGACACCTGACTCCTACTACCCTTGATGAATTTATTTGTGTTCATTCTATACTGAGCAACTGCTATATATAGCAGTGTAGCAGGATCAGAATTTTTAACTCCGTCCTTGTGAAAAACAACTTTCCTGACTGTTATAGTGTTTATGTGCTGCTTCATTGCCTTTAGTTTTATACATTCCCCTCATTTCAAAAGTAACTTAAGTCAGCACATCCTGCCTACCATATCCTTTTGAGTAAGCTTTTTCATAAATTTGTAATACAGTTATATTATTTTGTCATATTCTTCATTCTATTCTGTTATTTATCCAAGCTCATAAATATTTTTAATATGCATGCATTACGGTCCACTCTTCTGTTGTAAAGTTCAGTGGGATTCGACAAATGTATAGTGTCATATATCCACATTATAGCACCATACAGAATAGGTTCAGCACCCTGGAAAATCATTTGTGCTTCAACTTTCTCCTCCTTCCTCGAAACCCCTGCAACATCTATTTTTATAGTCTCTAGAGATTTGCCTTTTGCAGAAGGTCCTGCAATTTTAATCGTATAGTATGTATCTTTTTCAGACTGGCTTCTTTCACTTGGAAATATGCACTTGAGATCTATCCATTTATTTTCATGGCTTGCTACCTCTTTTATTTTCCTGTTACTGAATACTATTCTGTTGCACAGTGTACCACAGGTTACATGTGTATCTATTCACCAAGTAAATGACTGGTTGTTTCTATTTTTTCTTGATTATTAATGAAGTTGCTCTATGTGTTTGTGTGCAGGTTTTTATGTGGACATATTTTTGAATTACTTGGGTAAATACCAATGAGTATGATTGTGGTATGGCATGGTAAGACTATGTTTAGCTTTGTAGGAAACTGCCGAACTGTCTTCCAAATTGGCTGTACCATTTTGCACTCCCACCACTCATGAATGAGAGTTTCTATTAATCTGCTTCTTTGCTAGCAATTGGTATTGTAGGTCTTTTAGATTTTAGCCATTCTCACAGGTTTTTGATAGTATGCGATTATTGTATTCATTTGTAATTCCCTAATAGCAAATGTTGAAGATCCTTTCATGTGTCTCTTGCTGTCTGTATATCTTCTTTGGAAAGTATCTTTTTAGATTTTCTTTCACGTTTTTAATTATGTTGTTTGTTTTTCTATTGCTTAATGTAAATGTTTAGTCTATTCTCACGCTGCTATAAACGACCACCTGAGACTGGGTAATTTATAAAGGAAAAAGGTTGAATTGACTCACAGATCAGCATGGCTGGGGAGGCCTCAGAAAACTTACAATCATGGCAGAAGGGGCAGCAAACAAGTCTTTCTTTGCATAATGGCAGGAAGGAGAAGTGCCAAGAAAAAGGGAGAAAAGCCCCTAAAAGCCATTAGATCTAGTGAGAACTCACTATCATGAGAACAGCATGAGGATAACCACCCCCATGATTAAATTACCTCCCACTGTGTCCCTCCCATGACATTTGGGGATTATGGGAACTATAATTCAAAGTGAGATTTGGGTGGGGACAGGGAGCCAAACCATATTATTATGAGTAACATTTCTTTCTTAGATATGCATTTTGCCATGATTTCTCCCATCTTTAACTTGTCTTTTTATTCTTTCAATAGTCTTATACATACACTACATACAGAAAATGACATAAAAACTTGTAATTATACAACTTAAAACTTTATAATTCTTGTATAAAAACGCATTAACTTATTATGAATAAAAAATAAATCTATTTAAATATAAAAACAAGTCAATACTTTTCATATTCTTAAATTACCAAAAGTCTAAGATATTATCATATTCTTAAATTACCAAAAGTCTAAGATATTATAACCTCTAAGAGATCAGGGTATTTTGAATTTAATAGACATTGTCTTGTCTTTTGTTTTTTCTTTCATTGGTCATGCTTTTTGTGTTTGTCTGAAACTTCAGTGCCAAATCCCAAATCACCTATATTTCTAAGTTTTCTTCTACAATTTTTGTAGTTTTTAATTTTATATTCATTTTATTTGACATTTGAGTTAATTTTTGCAAAATGTGGGTCTATGTTTCTTATTTAAAAACATGGACCCACAATGGTTCAGTACAATTTTTTGAAAAGACTACCCTGTTTCTATTGAATCTTCTTTGCTCCTTTATTATTGTAACATATAAACAAATGTCGACTATATTTGTTTAGTTCTATTTCTGAGCTCTTTCTTTTGTTTCATTGTTATTTGTCCATTCTTTCACTAACATCACAGTGCTTTGGTTATTAACTTTACAATAAGCCTTCAAGTTGGATAGTGTGAATCCTCCAACTTTATTTTTTATTTTCAGTCTTATGTTGGCTATTTTATTATTTCTTCTGCCTTTCCGTGTAAATGTACAAATGAGAGCGTATTTTCTGACTTCACAGTGAGAAAGTGATGGGACCCCTGGCAGTAAAACCTATAGTAATGTCCCTCCTACCCCCCACCCCACAAGCAAAAAAACCCTTGCAGCTCCCAGGAATTTCTCACTGTGACACTAGTATTAGTCCACACTTAGCCTCCAGCAAATTGTCAAAACTACCATTTTAGTGATGTCACTAATTTATGACTCAGGTGATCTCAACAGTGACTTTGTATTAAATTTCTCTCTATATTTTCGATTTGCCAGTGACCCCACTTTTCTGATGAATTCAAAAGTCATTGAATTTTAGTTTGTTCAGTCTTTTCTGTTTTTGTTGTTTTGAGAACGGGAGTGTTGATTTCTAAGCTATTTGCATGTAGGATGTAAAACTAGAAGTCAGCATGTCAACAACTTTACGAAGAAAAGTGAGTTCATCTGCTTTTTCAAGAAAATATTCTTAGCTCATTGTGCACGTCTCATCATCACTTTAAAAGCATTCCATCAGTATCTCTAACAAGTCTTACCGTATGATTTTGGTCAAGCAAACACTATCTTCTCAGTTTTTTCTGTGTCATCACTACATACAGAAAATGACATAAAAACTTGTAATTATACAACTTAAAACTTTATAATTCTTGTATAAAAATGCATTAACTTATTATGAATAAAAAATAAATCTATTTAAATATAAAAACAAGTCAATACTTTTCATATTCTTAAATTACCAAAAGTCTAAGATATTATCAAATGTAGCTGATTTTCTTTTTTCTGGATCATTTTCATAAGCTATATTTTCTGGTTGTGGCCCCTATTTGTTATGTTATCTAACATACAGTTTTCTTTATTTGAAAAAGTATACCTAATGTAGTAATTACCATACTTAGACTAATTCAGGCAACACAATTTTATCTCAGGAGGGTGTTCTTGAATTGTTATTATTTTTGGCACTGTCCTATGTTGTTTCTTTGGTTTTCTTCTTTGAGGACTGCTATAGGTTGAGTTAAATATCTATGTACTTTTTTCTGATATAAATAATATATGTCTAAAATTGTAGGACTTTATAAGATTTCTTTAGGTATTTCCTTTTACATTTCTCAAATAAATGGGATTTATATTTTAGCACATCACTGAAAAAATAGCCATCTCTTAGCTAATAGAATATCCACAATAGAAGATTATGAGACATAGAGTCAAGAAGTAGAGTAATTTGTAATGCCTCTGAATCCCCTGTTTAAGAAAAATATAGTAACAAGAATAATGGACATCTACAAAAATATTATGTGGTAAAATAGTCCTATCAACTCCCAAATTATTCTAGAGAACAGAACTGTAGCAGGTTCCAGACAAGAGTAAGTGGAGAGAAGGCAAAAGGGGCATCTAACTGCCCTGAAAAGAGGCAAATCCCTAAATAGCCAGGAAATATTCACTAAGAATGGTGTGAACAATCTAAGAAGAGACACATCTGCATGGAACAACTACAGACACAGTTCACAGGCGAATACCAGAGGATCAAGAAAAAGTCTTAAGGGTTTGGAGTTGTGTGAGTGCTATGAACATAGAACATATAATTAATGAAGTTCACATCAAGAACAAAGCTCTTGAGAATAGAATCCAAATGAGCAGGTCAGTGATATAGGAGCAAAGGGAAGAATGTGTGGATAAAAGCAGGAGAAAGGAGTAGAGGAGACAGATCTCAGAATGCCCATGGTTATATATTTTTCATTTTGTTACTTCCATAAAACAGAAGGCAGATTGTGAGAGTCATGAAGCTAGAAAAGCCATCCTAGCTCATGTCCCAATTCTAGAAGAAAAATAATTTTAATTTAAAAACAACAGAAAAGTTAGCAGTCAAATATCTTTCAATACTCTTTAAGAACAAAAGGAAGTAAGATGTAGAATAATGTCCATAGAGACAATGAATGTGTGCCAGAAGAAGTGCAATTGAAACAGATTTTTAAACATTTTAAAATGAGGTTAGGTTGGGTGCAGTGGCTCATGCCTGTAATCCCCACACTTTTGGATGGTGAGGTGGGCAGATCAGTTGAGGCCAGGAGTTTAAGACCAGCTTGGACAACACAGTGAAACCCTGTCTCTGCCAAAAAATACAAAAATTACCCAGGTGCGGTGGTGTGCACCTGTAATCCTGGTTATGCGGGAAGTTGAGGCATGAGAATCACTTGAATCTGTGAGTCAGTTTGCAGTGAGCCGAGATCACGGCGCTGCACTCCAGCCTGGGTGGCAGAGTGAGAGCCTGTCACCAAAAAAAATTAAAATAAAATAAAATAAATAACGTAAAGTAAAAATATGTTAAATAAATTAAGAAAATGATAGAATCTATGAAAGGAAAACATTACTCAAAATTATAAACCCAGAAATACACTGATTTTAAAAAATAAAGATTTGAAGATTAGTCAAAACTCAAGATTTTTTAAAAATAAAACATCTCAGAAATAAAAAAATCAAACTAGAAAGTAAACAAAAGTGAATGAACACAATGAAAAATGCCTTTGGATAAATAAAATATGGAAAGTCAAAAATTCAAAAGAAATGAAGAGATAACTTGAAAGGGTGAGAAATATAGGAAATAGGCTATAGTTTACCATACACATAAAAATACTTTATAAAAAAAATCAAATACATGAGCTAGAAGAGAACTAACGTTGATAATTCAATTACAAATTCCTGAAACAAACAAAGAAAACATAAAGATACAAGTCAAAAAAGTATGGTGTGTACTAGAGAAAATTGGTACGGGACACATTCTAGTAAAAGTATTGATGCTTAAAGGAATGAAAAAAAAAATCACTTAAGAAGCTAGACACACACAGAATGGAGTCCATTAAAGGGAACATAATTTGTATTTCATCACATCTCCAGAAGCAATATTTTAAGACACAACAGTAGAGTAGCATATTTATGAAAAGAAATGCGAACAAGGGATTTTATATCCAGTGAAACCGATTTTTTAAGTGTGAATGATATGTACAAACTAATGAATGTGCAAAATTTTATTTATATTTTAATATGAATGCTTTGAGGAATCTGCCAGAAGTCATTCTGAAAAACAAACAAACAAAAAATACTAAAACTAAAGATAAAGCATCATAGAACTAGAAAAATATATTCCAAAAAATAAAAAAGGAAAGACAAAATTTTTCAATTGTAAAACCTGATGAATTAAGAAAAATCATTATAAATGACTTATATTACAAAAAATGACAATCAGTATTACGTACCTTCTGTTAGAAATTCGTAACACTGTCTCTAAAGTATTCTTTCCCAAAAACATTGAGTGTGAATGTGATCAAGTGTCTTTATCTAACTTCAGTTACAGAAAATTCAGAGAATAGAAGCACATGTTGAACAACACCACCAAAATGCAAACAGCAAGCAAATCCATACTATGGTAAGCCCTACAAAGAAAAAATATCCAGTGAATAATTACTGAATATTTATTGATATTAAGAAGTCATTGCTAATTTATTTAGGTTTAATAATGTAATTGAATTTATAGGTTCTGAAAATATTTTCTATTTTTTGAGATGCATACTAATATTTATAGTTTCAATGGCAAGATGCCTGAGATTTGCTTCAAAGTAATCTTGTAGGGAAGTGTGTAGGGGAGATAGAAGAGATCCATTTGGCCATGACTTGAACTTGAGTGATAGGTATGTATGAGTTTTTTTTTTTCTTCTTTTGTTTTGTTTTGTTTTTCAGACAGAGTCTCACTCTGTCACCTAGGCTGGAGTTGCAGTGGCACGATTTCGGCTCACTGAAACCTCTGCCTCCCAGGTTCCAGCTATTCTCCTGTCTCAGCTTCCCAAGTAGCTGGGACTGGCACCCGCCACTATGCCTAGCTAATTTTTGTATTTTAGTAGAGATGGGGTTTCTATTATTGGCCAGGCTGGTCTCGAACTCCTGACCTTGTGATCTGCCCACCTTGGCCTCCCAAAGTGTTGGAATTACAAGCGTGAGCCACTGTGCCTGGTCAATTATGAGTTTATTACAGTAGTCCTTCTACCAAAAAACGCAAGCAAGTAGATAAATAAAAATCAAAAAAAAAAAAAAAAAAAAAAACTACTTCCAGTGATTGGGGGTAGCATAATAAATCAGGTATCATCTGTTGTTTAATTTTCTCATAGCTAATGAGCTCTCCAATACATTGAGTTGAAACAAATAAACAGAAAAAACAAAAATGGTAGAGGTGGCATTCCCATACTAATCCTAGTTAGGTTCTCTGAAGAAACCAATTGAAACTCCATGCCCTTCTCAGACTGGCCTTCTTTCAGATATGTGAATGCACATATTACCCTTTTCTCAGTACTAAACTCCTTCAATTTCCTTATTTGACAACTGTGCTCTTGTAGTTGCTTTTCTCTGGATGCAATCTACTTTGACCACTCTTCTTTTTAAATGTATTTGCTTATATTTAAACACAGAAGTTCTCCCATTTTCACGTCAGAATGCAGTTGGACTATTGTTTGTTTGACCTGTATATAATACTTCTAATTACGTCTGACAATATTACTTTTCTTTTTTCTTGTAGTGATTGTTTCAGACTAGGGGTACTTAAGATTACAAACTGCTGGTTTCTTTTATTGGTTCTTGAATACAAAGAAACCAACAGCGTAAAATTTTATAATCAAGAAGCCACCATCTATGTTTCTGAAATATTTGGTGTTTGCTTAAAGTGACATTTTTGAAAATCAGTAGTTATTAATTGCAAAAAAAGAGGTGAAGATTAATAGAGTATATCTTTTGGAGTGAAAACTTCATAAACACTAACTGCATAACTGAAATTTGTCATGAGTGTGCTCTCCTCTCTCAGGATAGAAAATATATCTGATCTAATTTTTGATGAGTAAAAGCTGTTTACTTCTTACCAATTAATGGTGGGGGCTAGGAGAAACAAACTAATGAACAAGTAAAAAGAAAAGAAGAAGTAGACGCTCTTATTTTTCTCTGTAATGGCTTCCCCTCTCACTGCTAATCCAGATTCTCAATGTTCATTTAATGCCATTTCAGATCTAACTCACTTAAAATCTTTCTTCGTCATGGTAACCTATGAAAATCTGACTTTTTAAAAAATTTGCAGCTTTTATTTTAAGCTCTGGGGTACATGTGCAGAATGAGCAGGTTTGTCACATAGGCAAACGTGTGCCATGGTGATTTGCTGCACAGATCATCCCGTCACCCAGGTATTAAGCCCAGCATCCACTAACTATTCTTCCTGATTCTCTCCCTCCTTCCACCCCCTACCCTTCAACAGTCCTCAGTGTGTTGTTCCCCCCATGTGTCCATGCGTTCTCATCATTTAGCTCTTACTTATAAATAAGTGAAAACATGTGTTACTTGGTTTTCTGTTCCTGCATTAGTTTGCTAAGGATAATGGCCTCCAGCACCATCCATGTCCCTGCAAAGGACGTGATCTCATTCCTTTTTATGGTTGCATAGTATTCTGTGATATATATGTACCACATTTTCTTTATCCAGTCTATCATTAATAGGCATTTAGGTGGATTTCATGTCTTTGCTATTGTGAATAGTGCCACAATGAATATAAGTGTACATGTATCTTTATAATAGAGAAAAATCTAACTTTTAAGGTTCGTTCAGTACTGTAAGTTTTGACATGATTCCATTGGGTATTAAATTAATCTTTAGCGATTCTATATGTTTATGTCTGGCTCCCCATTGATAACATGAGCCCTCTGAGGGCAAGATCACCTGGTGCCCATCAACCTTTGAATCTTTCTTCTTTGCATGTGCTCTTTGCTTTAGTCGAAATTGGGTATTTACTAGTTAAGTATACCTTATTGATGGATTCCTGTCTCTGAAGCTTTGTCCTAATTTTTTTTTTCAGGTAGAAACATTTTACTCCCCCTTTTCTGCTTATATGTCTGATCTATAAATTTATCTCATATCTCTCCTGCTCCAGAAGAACTTCTCATTTTATCACACAGAATTCACTACTATTGCAGTTATTATCTGTGTAGAAATCAATTATATTTTGTTTTTATCATTTCTTGTGTTTTTTTGTGTTATGATTTTAATTTCCTAAAATTGTTTCTCATCTCCAGAATGCAAAGATTATTTCTTTGATTTGTTATATTCTCCAAATACCTAATACTGAGGAATATAAAGTATGCAATTTATAATTGATAAATTTAATTTCTTTAGCATGAAACATTTCATCTAATAATGATTAAACAGCTAGTTTATCTCAGTCCTAAATACATTGTACAGAGAGGTCAGTGTTAAGAATATAGGAAAGTGTGAGGTGGGGAGTAATGAGTCTGGAACAACCTTTTAGAAATAAACGAGATGGACAGAAGTAGGAAGATAATACATTTCTTCCTTTCCAAAGGCAAAATGAAGGTACCTGACTCAACTGAGAAAAATGGCTTGATTTGTGAGAGGAATAGAAAATTACAGATAAAAAGTAGATAAAACCTGAATCACATATGTATAATAGTAGAAGAAAAATTGAATTCACAAAGAAGAAATCGGGAACCAACTTAACATTCTCAGCCTTTTAGTTACAAGTCAATACTTGATTATTTTCTCATTATTTACTTAGCATTTATTATGCGCAATATACAATTCTAGGCATGGTGGTGCTTCAAAGATGTACAAATCATAGCCTTTGTCTTAGAGGGCCTTACAATTTCCCGATGAGGCACTGATGCCATCTCTGTTCCATAATACTTTCTGTCAAATCTTGGATTAGACACTTTGCCTCTCAGATTTCCATGTCCTTCTTCAGTAAAATGATGGTGTTGGACTAGTTGAGCTTTTCTTCTCTCTCAGTCTGCAAATGGATGAAACAAGTGGCCCAGTCATTTTCCTTCTTAAGATACTTCTGCCCCTCCATGCCCCCAGACATTTGTTTGCTGTCATAGACAAAGCTTTTAACACTAAACTGAATCTGCTAAGAGGATGAAATTTTGATACTCACCACACCCACAGCCAAAGAAAGAGAAAGCCTCCAGGAAGGCTAACTGGGGTACTTGTCATTCTGCAGGCTTGGATGAATAAAAAGTTAGCTGATACCCAGTGGGAGGTGTGGAGGGCTGTGGGTGAATCATTCAGGAGATGGAAGTGTTTTGGAACCTTCCAAGAGCAACCTGATAGTTATCTCAGTGGCGGGAGTGAAGCTTGGGAGGGAAAGCCTTGTTGGAAAGAGAAGCATACATGTTGGAGAATAGGTGTGTATATACCTGCATTGTACACAGGGAGAGGAAAAGTGTTGTTATGGCATCAGGATGCACCTGTGAAATGTCACATTGACATCTCTAGCTTCCTCTTAACAGTACTATAAACAAGATTTCTCTAAAACCTGCAATGCAAACTATTGTTTTGGTTCTCATTTCTACAGGTTCTACTAACAATTTCTCGGTTCTAGTTCATATAATAACTCTCTCCCCAAGTTGCAGTGGTCAGTCTCTGGTATGTGGAAGTACCTGGATAAAAACTTATTTTGCGCAGCTCCAGTTTCTGCATTTTACGTTTACTCCTTTCTCTCTCCCCCGAATCAAAACAAATGTGTTCCTCCCTTCTTTCCAGCCCATGATAATCTGATATATTCTCAGAAATGCAACCCAAATTTTATGTACGATGTTTGTATTCTCTTTACTCTCACAATATAAGGCACATCAGATATAATTTTTGAAGGGTGAGAAGCAACTGTTTATGGTTGTTTTAATCTATTTATTCATTTTGGTTATTTGCTAATAAAGTCTTGTGTTATTTTAGGGTTTGTTGTGATTTCCCAACTAGTTAATAAGTATCTTGAGGGCAGACGGCAGGTCTTCTTTTTCTTTGTATCAGCGACAGCACCTTGTATTGTCTGGGGGGCACATATGAGATATGTAAATAATAATTTTCAAGAGCTCGTTGGCTTGATTTTCTCCGTTAAAAATAGAGAGCCTACTACTCTAGGAAATCTTATGTTTGATTGACTGCCACAAAATGGACTGGACAGATTTTAATGATGTCAAGTCATTGAGAAAGGTTTACAAGGGTCTGGGTTAACCTTTTTTATTCCTTTAAAAGGGCAGATTACCTCACAGGCCACGGTGCAAATGTCAATGACTCACTGCATAAAATTGGGCCCAGCTGGTGCTTGGCTTAATCATTAGCTCTGGAGAGTGCTAATGAAATATTGATCCCAATATAACACACTTTGGGAAACTGTGTAAGTTAATATCTGCCCCATAATACATGTGGGTATATTAAAATCACTGGGCTGTGAAATGTGCAGAGAGAGAAGTTCATGGCTTTCTTCAGCTTCATGAAAACCAGATTTTCTTTTGTTTTATGGTGTTTACCCCTAAAGCACAGTTTTCTGTGGGTGACGTGTTCAAGCACATCAAAAAACCAAACAAAGTAGAAAGTTTGAGAAGGTTCATATAACACCAGTGGTTCGGGATCAGACCAATATCTGATTCAGAATAGAATATTATCCAATGAGGTTCACGTTCTCTGTAAGTGGTGGACTAACAAATTCGTGGACTAAATGGTATTTTAAGAGATCATGAAGCCTGATCTGCAGATAGAAACTGTTAAGTGTCTTTAGGAAAAGGATTAAAGATAAAAGATGAAGCAAGTACATGTTAATAACTTTCCATTTTTGAATTCTAGTCCGTTCCTGAGGACAGGATTTTTATTTCTAATCCAACAAGAACATTCCCTGAATAATAATCTTTACCAACTTTTTTTGTTTGTCTTAGCTTGAACCTGTTGCTTTATCTTGATTCAAATAGATTTCTATCCAACACAAATACTGGCAAAATAAATGAAGTAAAGTAAATGCAGAATGGACTGAGGTGAGTTGGCTTGGTCAATAGTGTAGCTTTACTCATCACAGAATGAGAGTCAGAACGTGCTATTGAAGGTGAAGCAGTCAGTTAAGATACTACTTGTCATCTACTGAGGTACCAGCCACATGACCACTCTTGGAAAGGTTTTGTAGAACTAGATTCGAATTAGCAGGAACACAGACTCTATTGATTATTCTTGGAGTCCTTCAAAAAGGTACAACAAGAGAGAAACAAGCTGTGCACTGGAATGTTTTACTATTAATATAAGCTAATATAGAAAATCTGGATTGCCAGATTAAATTTACCCAATGCCAGAAACACATCATCTGACTAGAAGTTAATATTGATATTGTTTGATTTCTTCTCCATCTATAAGTTAATATTCTCATCTAGAAATGCTAGTGAACTGGCAAATAGTATAGGAATGTTCAGGAGTAGAAAAAAGTATTATGAAACCAAACCTACCAGTCTCTCTCTTGAGTAGCTCCTGCTGCACCCTCCTGCCCCCAACTTCACTTTCCATTTTGAGTATACCCCATGACTAAACTCAAAATGCAACAAGGTGGCCACATTCTGAAAAGAAAATACACTGTTTGATAACACAACTTTAGCACTTTATCCTGCAAGCAAGTCTTAAATCTAATGCAACTAAGCATAGAAAAACAAGAATGGGCAGAGCCCCAGTAACAGCTGCAAATCAATTGAAACAAAGTAGTTATGATGCTAACAGATCATTACACAGTTTGGTAATCAGGGCTCAGGGATTATTCTGACTAGCCAAGAAAGCTGGAGTTAGCTTTTAGAAAATAGAGTCTCCAAAATATAAAATTGGTAGTAAAATACATTTTATGAAAGTTTCATCACCAGAAAATTGTAAGCCTGGAAAGCAGAGTTCCAGAATTAACTTAAAACCATTAGGACAAGGAGTCTCAATCCCTGCAATAGTACAGTTTGACCTAAATACTAAGCATGCCAGGAAAATTTGGACATGAACTGCTAAATCAACAACATCCTCTACCAGGACATTCTTGGAAATCTTCCTCTTAGACCAAGAACAATCCTCTGAAGACAACAAATATATGAACTGAAAAAAAGTATTGGATAGCAGACCACGGAACTCATTTCTATAATAAATAAATGAGACAACCTAAGGCTGTCTTTCAGCATCCTTGGTTCTGTCATTTACTTTTCTATGAGTGCCCAACAGAGTGCAATTTATTTTAATTGGTTGCTGTCTTTGAGATTTATTTTCTTTGCCTTGTTTATTAAAGAAGTGGCACATAAGTGCACACATATGTTGTATTTTTTTCTTTACTGCTATATTTTTGATATTGGAAGAGTTAAAACTTACGAGTTAATGCCATTAATTACAGGATAGGGTGAAGTTACATCTATCTGGCTCCTGTCCCCACCGTAAATTGTATCCCATCAATATAATTGACATTCAAAAAGGTGGCAGATAAGAAGATTGGCTAAATCATGTTCAGAGAGAAACCTTGGTATGAATTGTAGAAGAGCGTGTGATTATTCAACCTTTTCGTAAAGTATACAACAGAAGAGAGGAGTGGACAAGAATCCAAAATAAAGATGAGTCATGTCATCTAATTAGAAGCATCCTGCCACCATCATGACAATTCTGAAATGTTGTAGTTTATCTGTAACATTTAGGTACATGTTTAATGCAATTCCCACTACTTACCATTAAATTAAGCTGACTTTAGGGAGATAATCTCTGACTATCTGTGGCATTTTGCATCCCTCGCATATGATTGGATACCCTTGTTTGAGTTGTTGGTGGTGAAATTACCAGACTTTTGATTCAAATAGCTTAATTGCAAAGGTTTCACTTAGGAGATGAGTGGTCTTGAGCAAGTTTCTTTCCCACTCTAATTTTCAGTTTTAACATCTCTAAATTTGCAGAAAGTATCTCATCCAATATGATTGTCAAAATAATGAAATGAGGTGTTGTATGCAAAACACATAGTACTGTACAGTGCTTAAAACATAAATGACACTTGGTGATTGGTACCATTAATTACATTCATTGTTATTGGCTCCCTTAGGGAAGTGTCTCCAATACGTAGGCATCCATTTTCATTAAGGACCACTCTCAGATGATATGCTTTTGAACACAAATAACCACAAGGTTGCCCTAGGCAGTTTCCAAAATGCTTGATCCACTGACTATATTCATTGTAATCTGACACCCATTATGTAAGACTTTTACATGAATATTGATCCTATTGGGTTATATTGTAAATCATTTGGCATATTGAAGCAGTATGGTAAGGCAAGCTACCCTGTAGAAGGGAATAAGTTTTCCTCTGAAGAAAATAGAATGTTTCCCATGTTAAGTCATCTGAAAAATAAACAGAGCCTCAAACTGGAAACAAAAATTCTGAAAATAATACTTTTGTAGACAAGATGAGTACTATAGTGTCTCAACTTAGGGTCTCTGGCTTTGGATTTGAAGGCTGGAAATAGGCTTGAGGACACTCTCTGGGGATACAGCCAGATGACTCTCTCATATGAATACTGGCCATGAGTAGGCACAATGTCTTTTCACTAGGTTTCCCTCAGTTGACTTGCATGTTACTTCTAAATCTAGCTCTCTTTAATAAATTATCAGTAAAATTTTCCATGCATGCTTAGATGTGAAGGACTAGGCGGGCTCATTCTTGAACTGCATGGGAGCTATGACACTGAATTCATCCAGATGATGGCAAAGGTGCTCAGGAGAAGATCCCTAGAGAAATAAAATGTCTTCATCAAGCAACACTCCTTTGGTGGTGCCTGTTGATTTAGTCATATTAATAGAGTCAGCATGTTTTCTTAAAAAACCAATCTGTACATCTCTCAGTCTCCTACCTTCCAGCGTGACTTGGTCAACCCTAAGGCTTTCTTGCTAAAGCATGTATCTGCAAAAGCTACTCGGCTCCTTTTTTGAACGTAAAAAGGATCCTAACTCAGAAACTCTTAAGATATGGTCCATGTGACTCAGAATCGTAAAATGGGAAAAACATAATTAGCACTTTTCAGCTTCAAAGAAGATGAAAAACACTGGCTAATTAAACTTTCCAACACCTCTCCGGTACCAATGTAGTTATTTCCCTTTTCTGGACAGGTTAAGATACTTATTCAATGAAGGAGATGTATTAGCTGCTCCTCTCCTGCAGGGCAACAATAAAATCTTTCTCCACTCAGCAGGGGTCTAGACACAAAGTTAAGTTTAATCAAACATTTAATCAGCATCACTTTACTGAAAAGCTATGTGCCTTACTTTGTGCTCTGTGGTTGCAGGGAAAACAATACAAAATAAGACAAAAAGCAAAGTATCAGCATCTCCTGTCTTTGGAGAGTTGAACATGAAATTGAACAGAGAGCATTCAAACATTATACTAAAAATAATGCAAATGAGAATATAATAATGTATAAAATATTCTTTTATCAGACTGCCTTTTTGTTCTTCATTCTGGGTACTGGGTACATCAAAAATATCTTTCTGGAATGCAAATCCAAACACATTGCTCTTTTGCTTCTTTCATTATTTTGTAAGTTTCGAAGAATCTATTTCACACACCTGGAGTAATATTAACTAATCTTTGTGATCTTGATCACCATCTACCTATTTGGGTAACCTTCCATGCCCACACTTGTACAGCAAACCCCAGCCCTAGAAAATTTCTTTCTAATTTAGACATGTGCTTTCTTCTTTTAGTGATCCCCATACCTGTACGATCATGCCCTCTTTGCCCAAAATGTTTTCTCTTCTCCTCTCTCTTATGAATTCCCTCTCTTTCTTTAAGAATAAGCTCGAAGGTCACATGTTCCCTGAGCTTTTATATATATATATAATATATATATAAATACATATATAAAATATATATATATAATATATATATTATATATATAAATATAATATATATATAAAATATATATATATATATATATTTCCATAGGTTTTGAGGGAACTGGTGGTATTTGGTATTTGAGTAAGTTTTTTAGTGGTGATTTGTGAGATTTCATTGCACCCATCAGTGAAGCAGTGTACACTGAACCTAATTTGTAGTCTTTTATCCCTCACCCACCTCCCACCCTTTCCCTTAAGTCCTCAAAATTCATTGTATCATTCTTATGCCTTTACATCTTCATAGCTTAGCTCCCACTTATGAGTGAGAACATACAAAGTTTGGTTTTCCATACCTGAGTTATTTCACTTAGAATAATAGTCTCCAGTGCCATCTAGGTTGTTGAGAATGCCATTAATTCATTCCTTTTTATGGATGAGTAGTATTGCATTATATACACACACACACACACACACACACACACATACACACACATACACACACAACACAGCTCCTTTTTCTACTCATTTATTGATGGGCATTTGGGTTGGTTCTGTATTTTTGCAATTGTGAATAGTGCTGCTATAAATATGTGGATGCAAGTATTTTTTTGTATACTGATTTCTTTTCCTCTGAATAGATACCCAGTAGTGGGATTGCTGAATCAAATGGTAATTCTACTTTTAGCTCTTTAAGGAATCTTTACACTGTTTTCCATAGTGCTTGTACTGCTTTACATTCCCACCAGCAGGGTAGAAGTGTTCCCTTTTCACTGAATCCACACCAACATCTATTTTTTTTTTTTAATTTTTTTGATTATGGCTGTTCTTACAGGAGTAACGTGGCATCTCATTGGGGTTTTGATTTGCATTTCCCTGATTATTAGTGATTTTGAGCATTTTTTTCATATATTTGTTGGTCATTTGTATATCATCTTTTGAAAATTGTCTGTTCATATCCTTAGCCCACTTTCTGATGGGGTTGTTTTTTTCTTGCTAATTTGTTTGAGTTCCTTGTAGATTCTGGATATTAGTCCTTTGTTGGATGTATAGATTGTGAAGATTTTTTCTCCCATTCTGTAGGTTGTCTGTTTACTCTGCTGATTGCTCCTTTTGCTGTACAGAAGCTTTTTAGTTTAATTAAGTCTCGCCTATTTATCTTTGTTTTTGTTGCATTTGCTTTAGGGTTCCGAGTCACGAAGTCTTTACCTAAGTCAATGTCTAGAAGAGTTTTTGTGATGTTACCTTCTAGAATTTTTATAGTTTCAGGTCTTAGATTTAAGTCCTTGATCCAACTTGAGTGAATTTTTCGATAAATGAGAGATGAGGATTCAGTCTCATTCTCCTACATGTGGCTAGCCAATTATCCCAACACCATTTGTTGAATAAGGTGTCCTTTCCCCACTTTATGTTTTTGCTTGCTTTGTTGAAGACGAGTTGGCTGTAAGTATTTGGGGTTATTTCTGGGTTCTCTATTTTGTTTCATTGGTCTATGTGCCCATTTGTATACCAGTACCATGCTGTTTTGGTGACTGTGGTCCTATGGTATAGTTTGAAGTCAGGTAATGTGATACCTCCAGATTTTTTTTCTTTTTGCTTAATCTTGCTTTGGCTATGTAGGCTCTTTTGTGTTCCATATGAATTTTAGGATTTTTTTTTCTAGTTCTGTGAAGAATGATGGTGTTATATTGGTGGTAATTGCATTGAATTTGTAGAATGCTTTTGACAGTATGGTCATTTTCACAATATTGATTCCACCCATCCATGAGCATGGGATGTCCTTCCACTTGTTTGTATCATCTGTGATTTCTTTCAGCAGTGTTTTGTAGTTTTCCTTGTAGTGGTCTTTCACTTCATTGGTTAGGTATGTTCCTAGGTATTTGGTTTTTTTTATAGCTATTGTAAAAGTGGTAGAGTTCTTCATTTGAGTCTCACCTTGACTGCTGTTGGTGTATAGCAGAGCTGCTGATTTGTGTACAATAATTTTATATCCTGAAACTTTGCTGAATTTATTTATCACTTCTAGGAGCATTCTGAAGGAGTCTTTAGGGTTTTCTAGGTATGCAATCATATCATCAGCAAACAGCAACAGTTTTACTTCCTCTATACCAAATTGAATGTTCTTTAATTCTTTATCTTGTCTAATTGCTCTGGCTAGGACTTCCAGTATTGCATTAAATAGAAGTGCTGAGAGTGGGCATCTTTGTCTTCTTCCAGTTCTCAGAGGGAATGCTTCCAGCTTTTCCTCGTTCAATATTATGTTGGCTGTGGGTTTGTCATAGATGGCTTGTAATTACATTGAGGTATGTCTATTGTATGCTGATTTTGCTGAGGGTTTTAGTCATAAAAGGATGCTGGATTCTTTCAAATGTTTTTACTGTGTCTATTGAGATGATCACGTGATTTTGTTTTTAATTCTGCTCATGTGGTGTATCACATTTATTGACTTGTGTATGTTAAACCATCCCTGCATCTCCGGTATAAAACCCACCTGATGATGGTGGATTATCTTTTTGCTATGCTGTTAGATTCAGTTAGTTAGTATTTTTCCATCTATGTTCATCAGGGATATTGGTCTGTAGTTTTCTTTTTTTGTTATCTAATTTCCTTGTTTTGTTATTAGGGTGATACTGGCTTCATAGAATGATTTCAGGAGGATTCCCTCATTCTCTATTCTGTGGAATAGTATCAATGGAATTGGTACCAATCTTCTTTGAATGTCTGATAGAATTTAGCTGTGAATCTATCTAGTCCTGGGCTTTATTTTGTTGGTAATTTTTTTTATTACCATTTCCATCTTGCTGCTTCTTATTGGTCTGTCCAGGGTTTCTAATTCTTCCTGATTTAAGCTAGGAGGGTTGAATTTTTCCAGGAATCCATCTCCTCTAGGTTTCCTAATTTATGTGTGTAAAGGTGTTCATAGTAGCCTTGAATGATCTTTTGCATTTCTGTGATGTTGGTTGTAATATCTCCCATTTCATTTCTAATGGAGCTTGTTTGGATCTTCTCTCTTCTTTTCTTCGTTAACTGTGCTAATGGTTTATCAATTTTATTTATGTTTTCAAAGAACCAGCTTTTTGCTTCATTTATCTTTTGTATTTTTGTTTGTTTGTTTGTTTGTTTTGATTTTGCTTAGTTCTGTTCTGATCTTTGTTATTTCCTTTCTTCTGCTGGGTTTAGGTTTGGTTTGCTCTTGTTTTTCTACTTCCTTTACGTGTGACCTTAGATTGTCTATTTGTGCTCCTTCAGACTTTTTGATGTAGGCATTTAAGGCTATGAACTTTCCTTTTAGCACTGCCTTTGCTGTATCCAAGAGGTTTTTATAGGTTGCATCTGTATTTTCTTTCAGTTCAAAAAAATTTCAAATTTCCATCTTGATTTCCTTGTTGACCCAACGATCACTCCGGGGCAGGTTATTTAATTTCCATATATTTGCATGGTTTTCAGAGTTCCTTTTTGAATTGACTTCCAATTTTGTTCCACTGTGGTCTGAGAGAGTACTTGATATAATTTCAATTTTATTAAATTTATTGAGACTTGTTTTGTGGCCTAGCATATGGTCTGTCTTGGATAGAATGTATGTTCTGAAATTGTTGGGTAGAACATTCTGTAAATATCTGTTAAAGTCCATTTCTTCTAGGGTATAGTTTAAATCCCTCACTTTTTTGTTGATTTTCTGTATTGATGACCTGTTTAGTGCTGGTGCTGTCAATGGAGTATCAGAGTCCCCCACTATTATTGTGTTGCTGTCTATCTCATTTCTTAGGTCTAGTAGTAATTGTTTTATAAATTTGGGAACTCCAGCATTGGGCACATGTAATTTTAGGATTGTGATATTTTCCTGCAAGACAAGGTCTTTTATTATTATATAATGTTCCTTTTTGTCTTAACTGCTGCTCCTTCAAAGTGTTTTATTATTATTTCTTCATTCTTTTATTTTTATTATTATTGTTATTTTTTGTCTGGTATAAGAATAGCTATTCTTGCTCACTTTTGGTATTCATTTGCATCAAATGTCTTTGTCCACTTCTTTACCTTAAGTTTATGTGAGTCCTTATGTGTTAGGTGAGTCTCTTGAAGGCAACAGATAGTTGGTTGGTGAATTCTTATCCATTCTGCAATTCTGTATCTTTCAAGTGGAACATTTAGGCCCTTTACATTTAAAGTTGGTATTGAGATACGAGGTACTATGCCATTCATCATGCTATTTGTTGTCTCAATACCATGCTGGGTTTTGTTTGTTTGTTTGCTTGCTTGTTTATTGTATTTTTGTTTTATAGGTTCTGTGAATTTCATGCTTTAAAGAGGTTCTGTTTTGATGTGTTTCCAGGATTTGTTTAAAGATTTAGAGCTTTTTTTTTCTTTTTAGTAATTCTTGTGGTGCTGGCTTGTGAATGACAAATTCTCTCAGCACTTGTTTGTTCAAAGAAGACTGTATCTTTCCTCATTTAAGAAGCTTAGTTTTGCTGGATACAAAATTATTGACTGTTATTTGTTTTGCTAAAGAAGGCTGAAAATAGGTCCTCAATCCCTTCTAGCTTGTAGGGTTTCTGCTGATAAATCTGCTGTTAATCTGATAGGTTACCTGGTGATTTTGCCTCACAGCTCTTAAGATTCTTTCCCCTTCATCTTGACTTTAGATAGTCTGCTAACTATGTGCCTAGGTGATGATCTTTTTGTGATTAATTTCTTAGGTGTTCTTTGAGTTTCTTGTATTTGGATGTCTAGACTTTTAGCAAGCCTGAAGAAGTTTTCCTCAATTATTCCCCCAAATACGTTTTCCAACTTTAAGATTTATCTTCTTCCTCAGGAACACCAATTATTCTTAGGTTTGGTCATTTTACATAATCCCAACCCTCTTGGAGGTTTTGTTCATTGTTTTTATTCTTTTTCCTTTGTCTTTGTTGGGTTGGGTTACTTCAAAAACCCTGTCTTCAAGCTCTGGAGTTCTTACTTTTGCTTATTCGTTTCTATTTCAGACAAAAAAAAAAAAATATTTGAAGCAACAGCAGTTAAAAAAAAAAAAAAAAAAAGAGGAACATTATATAATGATAAAAGACCTTGTCCTACAGGAAAATATCACAATCCTAAATATATATGCTCCTAACACCTGGAGTTTCCTAATTGATACATCAAAAAAAATCTGACTTTCCAGTACATTTTGCATTTCTCTAAGTGTGTTCTTTATTTCCTGAAGCTGTGATTGGTTTTTATTTATGCTGTCTATTTCACTGAAGATTTCTCCCCTCATATGTTGTATCATTATTATTATTATTTTTATTTCCTTAAGTTTTACTACACCTTTCTCTGGTGCCTCCTTTTTAGTTTAATAATCAATCTGAATTTTTTTTTCTGGCAATTCAGGGATCTCTTCTCGGTTTGGATCCATTGCCAGTGAGCTAGTGTGATTTTTTGGGGGTGTTAAAGAACTTGTTTTGTCATATTTCCAGAATTGTTTTTCTGGTTCCTTCTTATTTGGGTAGGCAATGTCAGAGGGAAGATCTGGGCTCAAGACTGCTGTTCAGATTATTTTGTTTCCTTGATGTAGTACTCTTACCCTTTTCCTAGAAATGTGGCTTCCTGAGAGCAAAACTTCGGTGGTTGTTATTTTTCTTCTGGATCTAGCCACCCAGGAGGGCAGCCAAGCTTTGGGCTTGTACTGGGGGGCGTCTGCACAGAGTCTTGTGGTATAAACAATCTTCAGGTATCTCAGCCATGGATACAGCACCTGCTTCAATGGAGGTAGTAGGAGAGTAAAATGGACTCTGAGAGGGTCCTTAGTTGTAATTGTTTTATGAACTAGTTTTGTGCTGGTTGGCCTCCTGCCAGGAAGTGGTGTTTTCAAGAGATCATCAGCTGTGGTGGTATAGGGGAGGATCAGGTGGTGGGCAGGGCCCTAGAACTCGCAGGAGGAGATAACCTTTGTCTTCAGCTACCCGGGTGGATAAGAAAAGACCATCAGGTAGGGGAGGATTAGGCATCTCTGAACTCAGACCCTCAGACTCTTCTTCGGTGGGGCTTGCTGCAGCTGCTGTGGGGGATGGGAGTGTGGTTCCTAGGTCAATGGAGTCATGTTTCCGAAAGAATTATGGCTGCCGCTGCTGTGTCATGCAGGTTGTCAGGGAAGTGAGGGAAAGCCATCAGTTACAGGCCTCACCTAGCTCCCATGCAACCCAAAAGGCTGGTCTCACTCCCACCTTCTCCCAATCCCAACAGCACCGAGTTTGTTTCTAGGCAGTGGGCAAGCTGGGCTGAGAACTTGCCCTAGGCTACCAGTTTCCTGACTGAGAAAGCAAGCAGGGCTTTCATGCTTCCCTGCCAGTAGAGTCTGCACAGCAGATTCACTCCTTTCCCCAAGTTCTGGTCAGGAAACTTCACGTTCAGTTGGAATTGTTACAAAGTTTAGCTGGAGGTTTCCTGCTTCTTGTGATCTTTTCCCAGTTCCCTGGCAGCCCTTCGCAAGGACCCCTGTGAGACAAGTCAGAAATAGCTTCCCTGGGGACCCAGAGAGCCCACAGGTCTTTTCCCATTGCTTCCTCTACCCTTGTATTTCACTTGACTCTCTAAACTGTCTCTGCTCCAGGTAAGGTCAAATCCTTCTCCCATGATCTAGACTTTCAGGTTCCCCAGTGAGGGTGTGTGTTTTTGGGGGTGGATGATTCCCCTTTCCACTTTCACAGTTTGGACAATCACAATATTTGGGCTGTCTCCGAGGTCCTGCAGGAGCAATTCGCTTCCTTTAAAGGGTCTGTGGCTTCCTTCGGCTTTCCTGGTATATTCCTTCAGGAATATGATGTGAGTCTCCACAAAGTTTATGATGTGAGTCTCCACACACTGTTCTCTCTGTCTAAGTGGGAGCTGAAACTTAGTCCCACCTCCTATCTGCCATTTTTTCCTCCACTCTCCCTGATGCTTTTTCTAACCCTGCCTTCCTTCTACTCCTGCCTCCTCTAAGTCCTCTCTGCACTAAATGTAAATAAAGCAAAATAAAACAAAGTAAAATGGTTATTATATTTCCACATTCTACTGTGATTTTTTTTTCTCTCTCTCTAGTTAGGTTATAAATAAGGTCATAGCAGAAATCTGGTTTTATTTATTTTTATATCTCCAGATTCTGGCATGGTTTCTGAAAAATTGAACTTATTGCTTAATGACAAATTTGCTATCCAGGCACATCCTGACACTTCAGTCTTCTCACAGTACTGTATTTTCTTAGTAATTGTGCCCTGTCATCCCAGGGCCTTTGTATATGCTGTTCTCTTGGCCTGGGATACCTTTCACTTCTCCTGGATATTATCTGGCTAATATTTACTTATACGTCAAAACTTAGCTTCTCAGCCAAAGTGACATACCACTCAACAGCATTCTGTGAGTAAATTAGGACACATCTTATGTCCTTTTATAAAAGCAGTGCACAGACATCCATATCAAAACCATTTTCACTTTTTATTCATTTCCTTATTTGAGCCACAGTATGGTGAGCTTGCTGATATCAGTCATTGGTCTTACCGATTTTAGTCACAACTTAGCACACAACTGATAAATTTACATTTGGTGAGGAAAAAAACTAACTAAATGCATAAGCTAAGGGAATAACAGATTCACCTGTGTTTAAGTAATATGAGTTTTCATAGAAGAGGGGTACATTGAATTAGTTTCTTAGTGATGGAAGCCATGTGGAATGCAGAGAGAGAGGGAATTATTCCATCTGGAAGAAACAAGAGCAGAGACTGATGTGATAATTCATGTCATTGCTATAGGAGCCAAGGAGAAACCAGCCTTATCTTTAGAAGGAGATTGATTATGTGGAATTGTCCAAGAAAGTCCGTAGATAGGTATGTTGAAATAGTTAAGAAAGAGCCAAGGCAAACACACTGTTAATTAGTTTAGGCAAATTCTCTAATTTACATGCCTAAAAAAAAAGGTTTAATTTTCACTCCTGGGTCAGTCAGCAGTGGGTCAGCCACTGGGGAGATAGTTATTACTCCACTTAGACCTTCAGGAACCCAGGTTTCTTTCATCCAGCAGCTTCACCATGTGTTAGGCCTACAACGTCTTGATCAAGTCTACACTTGCTTCTCTGTATTTGGTAGTAGGTAAGTTAGGAGAGAAAGCTCAAATGTAATGGGAAGGGGGTCCTAGGATTTAGGCCTGGAAGAGGCATTCAGCACCTCCACTCACATTCCACTACCCAGAGCTCAGTTACATGCAAATACCTAATGTTAAGGGAAGCTGGGAGACACAGCACACCTCTGTTGCTTGTGAAAAAAAGAATTGGGAATTAAGAAGCCTGTAGAATTACCTCTGCTACAAACATAAAAGAATTTTATTTCATGTAATAGAGAAGAGGGAGCTCAATTGTCATTTGCCAGTGGAAAGACAGCAGCATGAAAGGGTGCTAAAGGAGAACCAACCTCATGACAAAGCTCAGGAGAAAGGACTAAAGGATGAAGAAAACTAAAACAGGGAAAATCATATAGAGTTTCTATAAGCTTAATAAAAAATATCACATTAACACAAATATTGAATGAGTTTGTAGGAAATGGAAGTGGGGTCCAGTCCATGTGCAGTAGCCCTGTGTTTGATGAATGACTCCTATCCAATGCTTTGGTCTTTTCAGGAAGGATAAACAAATTTCATTAAAACATCCAAATTAGGCCGGGCACAGTAGCCCACGCCTGTAACCCAAGCACTTTGGGATGCTGATGCAGGCGAATCACTTGAGGTCAGGATTTCGAGACCAGCCTGGACAACATGGTGAAACCCCGTCTCTACTAAAACTACAAAAATTGGCCGGGTGTGGTTGTGGGTACCTGTAATCCCAGCTACTTGGGAAGCTGAGGCAGGAGAATCACTTGAACCCGGGAGGCAGAGGCTACAGTGAACCGAGATCACGTCATAGCACTCCAGCCCTCCAGCTAGGGTGACAGAGCAAGATTCTGTCAAAAAAAAAAAAAAATTCAAATTATATTGGAAGCCCTAGAATTGCAAGTGGAGTTACATTTTGGCAATATCTGACCTTTTTGGAGGAATGATACTGTAAAAAACATTTAATTTAAAACACATGCAAATATACAAATTACATAGGTATACATATATGCACATAAATATATATTGCATTTAAAATATATACATATATAAATATATATGTTTATACTACATAGACATTTATTTTCAAAGAAGTCATATAGTAGTAGTTGTGCAAGTGCCACCTATGCTCATATCACTAATGAAAAAACTAAAAGTGCTTTGTCACGCACAGTATTCTAAATTGGTTCATGGCTGGGTCATGATGAGAACTTTGATCTCCTGATAACCAGCACAATGCATGTCCCATCCACTGGTCAATTAGATTGTTATTGTAAGGGTACCTTAATAGGATTATAAGTAGGTATCATTTTAAAAATTATTTTTTCTAAATGCTTAACATGTTTTAATTTCAACATATTTTATTGTGATTATTAAGGACATGAACACAGAGATAACAATATCTTGAAGGTAACGTGGCATAAAGTGATAGAGCTCAGTTTGGAATCACATTTCTGGTGCAAGTTCACATGAGTTGTTCTGTCATGTACAGGATTAGGAATATGGTTCTCCTACCACACAGTGCTTACTATGAATTATACCACAGATATCATTTATAGTGACAAGGATTTGGGCTCATACTCTGATTTTCTCTTTTAGTAACTGTGTAACATTGGGGAAGGTAAATATACTTTTTGTACCTCGATTTTCTCAAATGTAAAAAATATTAGTGCATACTTTATAGGATTCGTGTATTGATCAAAGGAAATGGAACCAGTAATGTCCTCCTTGGAAAAATGCCAAGCATAAAATAAGAGCATAATAAATTAAAATATTATTAAAGATAGTTGTATGTGCTCATAAATATCAACAAAAATGCCTTTGAAGCTGAGCTTCCTTATTGGGAATGGTGTGTCAGAACCTCTGACTTTTGTTTTGCAGGATGTCTTCCTAGTTACCCTATTACAGAGACTCTCAAAGTGTGGTTCCCAGACCAGCAGCAGAAGAAGCTGGAAAGTTGCAAGAAATGCAATTCTCTGGCCCGTACTGAATTAGAAACTCTGGGCATGGGGCCCAGCAATCTGTGTTTTAACAAGTCCTCCAGGAGAGCCTGAGGCATTCTGAAGTTTGAAACTAATGCTCTATTGGAAAGCAGAACTATGAGGATTGGTCTTACGGTTTCTAATATTTATGGTTTCTGACAACTTGGAAAACCTAAAAGAAGAGCCTCTGTCCCTTGAGATCTATCTTGGCCATAACCACTTACCAATCAGCAAGTCTTCAGATAGCTTGAATTCAGTCCTGCCCAGACTGAAAATATGAATGACAGTGGAGGATCTTGCTGATTTTAATATGGTGGTCAAGTAGATGTTGCAGGACTGAGGATCAGGGAGCTGTGCTTTTGCCTTATTTGTTTCATTAAACCACATGAAGAAAGGTAGAGTGGGAAGTCTGACAGTTTCAAACATCAGAAGGAGCATGATCATGTGATTGCTTCCTTGATCTCAACATCTCTGTATCTTTTCTACTACATTTTTTTTGTTTGTTTGTTTTCCTTTAGCCCTTGAAAAACTCCAAATGTTACTCCCTTGAAACTGTTGATCTCATCTTAAGTTTTGTAGTGATTTTAGAGACTTCATTTCAAGTATAATATCAGTGGGTTTCAATAAACGAAGTTGACTGTTCAAATCCAACTTTGGCTTCAGATGAAGACACTTTGGAAGTTAATTTTCTTAACAGTGCGGCACATGAATGAGTAGTGTTCAGTTTTCCCTCCTGGAAGCTCATATAATCCGATGCAAAAAGTACATGCCTTCTCTTAACATGATTTACAGCTTACTCCTTGAGGAATATTAAACCTGTCATCCTTGTGTTAAGGTGCATTTTGACTTCCTTTTTTTTTTTGAGATGGAGTTTCACTCTCGTTGCCAAGGCTGAAGTGCAATGGCGCGATCTCAGCTCACTGCAACCTCTGCCGCCCAGGCTCGAGCGATTCTCCAGCCTCAGCCTGCAGAGTAGCTGGGATTACAGGTTCCTGCCACCATGCCCAGCTCATTTCTTTTATTTTTAGTAGAGATAGGGTTTCACCATGTTGACCAGGCGGTCTCAAGCTCCTGACCTGAGGTGATCCACCCACCTCAGCCTCCCAAAGTTCTGGGATTACAGGCGCGAGCCAACACACCTGGCCGCATTTTAACTTCTTATTGAGGTAGATTACAGTTCAAAGGTCATCAAATTAGCTGAATGAACCAGGACCTGTTTGAGCCACATGAATTAATCCCAAATATATTATTCTTGATTCACAAATCTCTTCTGTGATAGAAAAAAGAGTGAGAGGTGGCTTTCAGAATTAGCAGCAGTGGAATGATTCAGGGGAAGGGCCCCAGGATTTTTTAATGATCTATCAACTACTCATTATGGCAAGAACCATTAAGTCCCTGAGGGAGATAAATGCCTAGAAGTGAGGCAAAGGAAATCCTAACTAGCTGGGGGTTTTGGCCCCAAACATCTAGGTGGTCTCTTGAGAAATGGACTAGGCCACATTAAGTCACAAAGCTCTTGCTTAAAAGTCATGTAGCTGCTAATTTGCCTCTCTTGGAGGTTAAGTATTTCTTAAACTTAATAGTAAATCAGGTGTATTGGCCATGGAGAAGGGAATGTGCTGTGTAAAATACATTTATCAGGACTTACATATCAGAAAAGCCAATTCAGAAGATGTGAGATGAGTTTCAAGAATTATTTACCCAGTGCCTCAGGATTCTCTGAGGTAGACGGTTAGCACATTAGACTATAGCCTTCAAGATTTTGGCACTGCAGTGGTATAGAAAGAAAAACAAAAGAAAGAGCACAATAAAAAGAAAAATAATGGGAAAAATCACTTGCCTTGATGCCAGAGCAAAACACTCTTAGCCCACTCTCAGGCAGGAGGCAACCCCTGTGAGCTTCACAGCTCCAGCTCAATGTCCTCACTCTTCTCCCACCACCTATTGTCCTTGAACTCATCAAAGCCTTGACGAAAGGAATCTTGAGCTCCACCTCATGGTCAAAGAAGCCTCTATTACTATTATGTTTATTTTGCCAAATGCCAACTACTAAAACGTACAAAAAAACAAACCAAAATGTAAACATTGAATGAGTCCTTTTGCTATCACAACCAGCATTTAGGAAACTTTAGTGGAAACCATTAGAAACAACAAAGAGGAAATGTCAAAGATGTTTGAACTGTGCCTTCCACTGACAGTTCGAACGCACTGATGTTGGAACATATTCACCTGAATTCCTTTTCCTGGGTCCTTGTCTTTGCTGTCTTTTGGGAAGAGTTTTTGTTTCTTATAGTTACAGATCTTTGACTTCAAGAAGTGCTAACTCAATTTAATTAAAATAAAATGAAAATTTTCTAATTCAATCTTTTAAGAATCCAGATTAGATTAAGTAGGGCTGAAGCCTGACTTTTGACGTGGTGGCCTACTTTTTTTTTTTTTTTTTATGACATAAATTATTTGACTTTGAGGTGCCTGGAACTCACATCCTAGGAAAGGCTCTGGAAACAATAGAAAGAGCATATATTTGGTGTCATAGTCAGATGGGCAGGCTCTTTTTTTCACCATTAATTGTGTAGATAGCTCTGTAAAGAAATAAACTTTTTGTTACATCAACTTTGACATCTGTTAAATGAAAATTGAAACATGCTAATTTCAATGGGTTCTATTGGCATCAAATGGATATGTGGACAAATTTAAAACTACAAAAGTTATATCACATTTTTATTATTAAGAAGCATCAGATTTCTAAATAAGGTTTTTAATTCATCTGTAATTTCTCTTTGTATATGTTCTAGGGAAAGATTAGACCATTTATTCACTTCAGCCACATGTAGGTAAGCTTTACTTCCTTTTCCCCGAATACATTTATTTATAGAATAAAATCACATTATGTTAAATATGCTTTACTTTTGCTATGTTTCTTACCTTTCTGCTGTTGCTGCTTCTGCTGCTGCTGTTCTTCTTCTTCTTCTCTGTCTCCTTCTTCCCCTTCTTTTTCTTCTTCTGCTTCTTCTTTCTCTTCTTTTGCTTCTTCTTCCTCTCTCCTCATTCTCCTCTTGTTGTTATTGTTCTTCTTCGTCCTCCTCCTCCTTCTCCTCCTCTTCCTGCTCTTCCTCCTTCTCACATAGGTCTCAGTCAGAGACTTCACTTCTGAACTTACATTTAGGGCAGAATTCTCTTTCTAGTTGGCTCTGTGTCCTCCCATCATGTGTATTCTTCCACATGACAAACTTTTATCGAGTATCATTTGAGCTGGATTTAGTTCTAGGGCTGGAATTCTGAGAATAAAACAACATGTTTGTCCTCAAGAAGTTTATAATGAAGTGGAGATCGAATATGAATACCATATAGTGGGCTATACTATGGTGCACAGTGCCCTGTGGCAAAGAGAAGAAGACACGCATCCAGTCTATCCCAATTGAAGGAAGTCTCCTAGGTGAGGTTAAACTGAATCTTGAAAGAAATCTTGAACAGAATCTCCATACTAAGGAAAGAAAAAAGAAAGGATGTATGAACATTGATATAAGCCTATCCCCCAAAATGGCTTATTCAAATAGCTAGTCTTGTTTATTGAATTGAAAGTAGTTTAGTATAATAAGCAATTTAGTGCAAGTTGAGAAGCAACAGGGAATAAAGCTGGAAAATCAGAAGAAAGAGAAATCATACAGAGTAAAGCAATACCATGCTATGAAAGTTGGTGTCCATATTGGAGGTAATGGGAAATAATGAAGGATTTTTTTTGTAATATAAGATTTATATTTAATAACTCATTGTAACAAGATAATGACTTGTCTATTTAGTTTTTATTTATTTTTTGTGGTGATATTAATAGGTGATTCACAATACATTTTCCTAATATCTTGCATATAAGATTAGAAAAGCCTAACAGAGTTTATAGTTTACTCACTTAAATATCATCATTCAAGGTTAAAGCACTGGTTGGTGACATGTTAGAGAACTATTAGGCTGGTGCAAAAGTAATTGCGGTTTTACTTTAATGGCAGAAACCACAATTACTTTTGCACCAATCTAATAGAAAAATTTGCATATACACAATTTTGCATGAAATTGTTGAGATTTTGATGATCTGCTAGAACGGAGATTTTACTTCTTCCTTAGTAATAAATACAGCCGTGTATTTGTATACATCATCTAATGATATATTATTATTATATGGCTGTGATCCCAACAGATTGTAACAGAGCTGAAAACTTGCTATGCCTACTAATGCCTGAGCCATCTTAGCAACATGGTACAACATGTTATGCATGTGTTTGTGGTGGTGCTGGTGTAAACAAATCTAATGCACTGCTGGTCATATAAAAGTCTAGCACATACAATTATGTACAGTATATAATACTGATAATGATAAATGACTGTTACTCATTTATGTATTTACTATAATTTTTTTGTTCTCTTAGAGTGTAATTCTTATACTTATATTTTTAAAAAGTTAACTGTAAAACAGCTTTAGGAAGGTCCTTCAGGAGGTATTTCAGAAGAAAGCATTGTTGTCATAGGAGATGAAAGTTTCGTGCATGTTGTTGCCCCTGAAGTCCTTCGAGTAGAACAAAATGTGGAGGTGTCAGACAATGATATCGATGATCCTGACCCCGTGTAGACCTAGACTATTGTGTGTGTTTGTGTCTTAGTTTTTAACATAAAAGTTTAACAAGTTAAAAAAAATTAAGAATAGAAAATAGAGTATGGAATAAGGATATAAAGAAAAAATATTTTTGAATACTGTACAGTGTGTTTGTGTTTCAAGCTGTGTTATTACAAAACAAAGTTAAAAAATAAATTTAAGTGTATCAAGTAAAATAGGTATAGGAAGCTAAGGTTAATATGATGGAAGAAAGAAAAGTAGCTTTTTATAAATTTTATGTAGCCTAAATGTACCATGTTTATAAAGCCTGCAGTTGTGTACAGTAATGTCCTAGGCCTTCACATTCACTCACCACACACTCAGTGACTCACCCAGAACAACTTTCAGTAATGCAAGTTACATTCATGGTAAGTGCCCTATACAGGTCAGGTGTATCTTCTTCTTTCTTTTTTTTTTTTTTTTTTTTTTTTTTTTGAGATGGAGTCTTGCACTATCACCCAGGCTGGAGTGCAGTGGCGTGATCTTAGCTCATCGCAGCCTCCATCTCCCGGGTTCAAGCAATTCTTCTGCCTCAGCCTCCTAAGTAGCTGGGATTATAGGCAACTGCCACCACACCCAGCTAATTTGTTGTATTTTTAGTAAAGACAGGGTTTCACTATGTTGGCCAGGCTGGTCTCAAACTCCTGACCTCAAGTGATCCACCTGCCTCGGCCTCCCAAAGTGCTGGGATTATAGGTGTGAGTCACTGCACCCAGCCAGGTATAACACTTTTTAAAAATATGTTAGACCATATTTGTACTATAACTTTTCTGTGTTTAGATACGTTTACCTACACAAATACTTACCATTGTGTCACAATTTCTTCCAGTATTCAATACAGTAATATGCTGCATCAGTTTGTAGCCTAGGATCAATAGGCTGTACCATGTAGCCTAGGTGTGTAGTAGGGTATACCACGTAGGTTTGTGTAAGTACACTTTATGATACTCTCACAATTACAAAATCACCAATGACAAATTTCTCAGAACGTATCCTCATTGTTAAGCAATGCATGACTTTACCAATATAAAGTAGTCTGCTTTTTTTCCAAGTATGTCTCTACAAAAGGAGACACACAAACATATGCGTGACCTCATCACTGCATATTTGACCTGGATTCCATCCAAACATTTCTCTTACGCTTGAATCCTCAGTCGAAAATATTCCTAGGCCAAATTAATAGATACACATTTTCCTCTCTCTCGCTTCACTCAGACTGCAAGTTGGCTCATTTGATTAGCATAGTGGAAGATTATCCCCAGGTTAAAAAAAAAACTTGAACTTTTTCAAATGTGTGCAGATGTTTTATTTTTTTTTTCTAAAAATAAGTCCATCTCTTTCCAATAGATCCCTGATAGGCATTGCATTTTTTTACCCTAAATCAATTTAGCCTTAAGCTCAATTTTCCTCAGTTGAATGCTCATCTTGATAAACTCCTTAGGGCTTGATCCCTAGAGAATTTTGTTAAACCTAATTTTATTAAAACTTAGGATATAAAAACCTTGTTTGCATAATTATCTATATTAAATATTTCTACCTGTTTCTTTAGAGACTTCACTGTAATCTCCCCATTAAAAAAAGAAAAAAACTTTACTATATTTTCCAGGATTTCAAACTTGCTGTTAGAACCAGGAAAGTCTAAAAAAAGAGAATGTGACAAAATTTAAAAAACTGAAATGAACCAAAACTACATGCAATCCATTGTGTTGGCTAGATAACTAGAGTTATCATTTTTGTCATATTTGTAAAACAAAAGAAAAAAAGAGCTCTTGTTTCTCTTTTCCTATAAAGGTAAACTAATAATACCTCTCCTATTATATCACACACAGTTCTGAATAATGAAGGTGGTTTTATTTGAAAATATTCATGAGGTTCCAAAATGTCACATGTATATAAAATGTTATTATGTTCTTCTTATACCAAGAAGTCATGTAAGCAGGAATTGTGTTAGAGCCCTTTTCCAAGTCAGCTTACTGACAGGCACTTATTTCAAAGGTAGCGCGTGCCTACCACTGTGCTAAGTGCTTTGAGATGGTCTTAGTCTTTTCTCACAATGAGTGAGCTGACTTACAGCTCAGTTTCTGCACCTGACCAATTTAAAACAGGAGATCCAGAAACTGAACTCTGAAGTCAAAGGAAGATGAGTCACCTTTCTATCAAATCACCTCTGAGTCAAACTACTATTCACAGTGTGGGTGCTGTCTCTCCTTAAGAAAATCATGTGCGTCTTCTACCAATGCAGATTGTGGAGGTTCATAGGCAGAGGGCAAAAGAGGATAAATCTCTATCTCAGTGGGGACTAGCCGTACTAAATGAATGAGGTCTTTTCATGTTGCAGAATACCATCTAAGGGAGCAGTTCTGGAAACTAAGTATGAAGACTCTCCAATGCTCTTCAGATAATGTCAGATAAATGTCTCCTTCATGTAGGAGAAACTGCAACAAAGTTATATACTGGCTGTGGAGTTTGCTGTGTACAAACTTGAAAATAATGCTGTCCCCTTGACATATATCATAAGTATATTACAAAATAATCAGAGCAGAAATACGCAAATCACCAAAGCCAGTGATCATAGAGTAATTGGGAAAGATAATATATCCCAAGAAACAATAATTATAGCAGAATAGGCTAGCCAGAGATAAAAGTAGAGTAAAAGAGAGAACATTTAACAGTGTTGAGGTCAATCAAGTATCCCATTTTCCTGACAAAAACTGCCTTTTGTATACAGGTGTCAGAATCTGGTGTTGTTTACTGTGTGAATCTTGCTCAATCTCTCTTCCATTTCTCTCACAAGTCTGTCACTGCAAATGCAATCACATTAATGGTATCACTACTGGACGTCCACCACAGTACTCACCTGTGCTCACAAACAAGTCTCTCAACTACCAGTTAGTTATTTGTGTCTTCAAGGCCATACCACCACTGCTGAGCATTTGGCTATCACTTCGCAGAACCACATGGTTTCTAGAAGGACTGTTGTAACTTTCACTATTTTCTAGCATGCCTACTTGGTGCCAGCCTTCCACTTTGAATTCTATGTATATTGCTAAGCTACATGAATTTCACTGGTCACTGCCACATCTCCTAGACACAACTATCTTTGCACAGTATTTTTTCCTTAGGAACTGCTGCCAATTTCTTAGATCCCAGTGGGTCATGGCAGCAGCCCTGATGTGTTACAGTCACAATTTATAAAACGTACTCATGTTTAAGAGAATTGTTTAATGGCATATGTATTGTTCTTTCTTCAGAGTGCATGGCTAGTCACCCTTTATAAATCTTTCCATCTTTATGAAGGTTCAAATGATAGAACCCCACTAGTTTCTGTTGTTATTCACAATCCTTTCTGAAGCCTTACTCAAATTTAGGTCCGTTCACTTTGAATTCATCGGCTTCTTTATTACGAAGATGTAGCACACTATTGTAGAAGTAGCATGGCCTACGTTCTATCTGGGTTCTATCAATCTGCTGGGTATCTATCAGTCTGCTTTGGGTTCTAATTCTAGCTCTTGTACTAATTAGCTATAGAAGTTTGAAATAGTTTCTTGATTCTTTGAACTTCGTTTTTTTCTTTAATCTGCAAACTTGGCATAATATATGCTGTATTTAGAAGGTCATTGTGAACACTTAAGCAGATAATATCTGTTTAGGAATTATTACAATGCTTGGCTAATGGGAAAAGCTAAAAATTTGTAGCTCTTATTATCATTGTTGTTAGCTGTATTCCCCTGCTCTATCCTACAAGCTTGTTTTTACTCCAAAGCAGACCTCTGTGAGACTTCCTGATTATGAAGGAAAGAGATAGAACAAGCAAATTTACTCTGATGGGTTAGTGACCTAATGTGGTGCTCTATGGGATGGTAAATAAGAAAGATTGGGAAGAAAAACTTTTATAGCAAAGACTGAATATCAGAGGTAAAATACGGGGTTCTGGCTCTTCCGATGAAGTTAGCTTTAGTAACTGTGCTAAAGTGGTCTAGAGAAGCTTTACCTGAATGGGTTTGGATTCAGAAATCCCATTACTCTGCCCCCACCCCCTCACACCAGCAAGCATGGAAATGGCCTATTTTATTACAAGCTAATTACTATTCACTTTTTATCAGCCAACAAATCGATTTGCACAGCACTTTTTAAAATTCAGGAACTGCAATATGAATTTGTTGAAACAAAGAGGGTCATTACCAAGTCCTATTATCCATCCTGCTGGCTCTCTCCTGGGTTTTAATTATTCTGGCCATGAGTAGATATTGGATAGGAAGGCAGGTCACTGAGGTCCTGCCAGTTTGAGTCATGGTGCTCGGTCTTTCTAAACCTCTGTCAGCCACCTAGTCTTCCTCGCCTTCAAGACCCAGCGATGGTATTAGATAATAGCGATATTATCCTATTATCGCTCCTACTCCTCCTTCTCCTCATCATCATCCTCAATTAACCAGCACTCAGCTCCCAGTAGTGCAGATTATGAAGCCAGTGAGTCCCGGGGGTTTGGAGAAATTCTAAAGGTCTAGAAGAAGGAAGTGAAGGAGAGAGATAATTGTAAAAGTGAGGCCTCAAAATTAGTAATGTGATTCTGTAGGTCTGCCAGAACACCTACCAGCATGTTCGATACCCAGCTGCAATTGTTTTGAGTGACTGCCTCAGGAGAGAGGAGTTTGGAGTTATGGCTCTGTTTGGTGTCTCAGAAACCAAAGCTAGTAACAGTAGCTGACAAGGAGAGAGTAATTAAGGTAGACTCTGACTGTAAAATGCTCCTTAAAAGTATTAGCACTCATCACCTTCTAATATACTACACAACATATTTATTATGTTCACTGTTATTTTTTCTCTTTTGCTAAAATATAAAGGTCAAAAGACAGAGCCTTTTGTTTTGTTCCCTAACGTCTTCCAAGCACCTAGAAGAGTGCCTAGGACATAGTAAATGCTGAATAAATATCGGTTTGATAGATGCACCCTATTCATTCTCCTAAATAATTAAAGCAACTCTTTAAAGAACATATCCAGTCTATATTCCAAACGTTAGGCTTGTCATTTGTGGGTCTTGTATTGAAATGGTAATAAAGTAATAGAATAATAGTTTAATGCTTGCTTCCAAATTTTATTCCAAAATATGGGGCTAAGCCGATTTTACTTCTCTCTTCAGCTTTGTGGAGAGTTAAGAGCTTGCTGAGCCCATCATCATAATCTCTTTGACTGTCCCCATCAACCTCCTTTAAGTCTTTACTTAAATTTGTACTTTTGCCATGTTTCTTAATCCCTCTTATAATCATTGCTTGTATTTGGTACAATGTCCGATTGACTGAATGGTTCATGCTTTTGGGCATGGATGTCTAGTTTTTCTCTCTATCTGAAGATTATTCTATCTGAAGAGAAAGAGAAGTCTTTCTCTCTCCTCCTGTATTTCCCTCCTCTTTCTCTCTCTCTCTCTCCCCCTCCCCCCCTTTCTCTTTCTCTCTCTCTCTTTCTCTCTCTCTTTGTCTCTCCTTCTCTCTCTCCTATTGCTCGGAAGACTAGCATCAGTGTCAAGTAGATTTCCACACAGTTTTTGCATTGTCTCCCCTGGGAGCCTACCCTGAGCTGTGCCTGACAGGGTAGAGGAGGGAAAGGTGAATTCTGAATGTTGATCGTTGCAAAAAATCACAAGAAACTTAGTCTGTTTTATTTTGATCTTTAAAGTGCAATAACTCCTCTATATCTTGCAGCAAATTGAGTATGATAAGCAAGGACTTTATGTTCATCTAAGTCAGGGATCCATTTTTGATAGAGTCAAAATCATGATAAACTCTTTATCCACTGATACTCCAGTTCTGGATATAAGAGTGGCTCACTGTTTTCCTAAATTTATATCTCTGGTTACTTCCAAATGAGGTGAAATCTTCCCCCTTTAATGCTGTCTCTTGAAAGCAATAGTCTTTAAACGCATTTAATGCAAAAATGCAATTATTGATGCTCCATAGTAGCCTGTAACCAAAAAGAGACTCATTTTTATACCCACTTTTGAGTTCACATTTGCAGTTGCTTAAGTCAATCAAATCCCTGTGCTAGCATTTGAAGACGTATTTATAAAAGTAAATGCATGTGCATGCATGCACACAATTGCTCACACACACACACACCATTTATAAATAAAAATACATGTTTATCCTTTAAATCGTTTATTATTTAAATGCTGCTTAATTAGAGCGATTTGATTGACAATGATAACACCTATATGTCCCCATTTTGTTTCATATATCACTTTGATTTTTTTAACATTAAAATATAAGGATCACTGTTTTGTAGGGGAGAAACTATACTAAATATTTTGGGCTTAAAAAATTTTTCAAAGCATATGTAAATTGTAAAAATTGATTTATTTTATTAAATAAATGATAAAGTGAAGTGAGTTTTTAAAAGTTTGTCATCTTTCTCGTTTACCTAAAATTATTTTTTAAACATATCTATGATATGATATAGATATTATCATATCTATGATAATAAAGGAGGGCCTTTGATTTCAAGGTATAGATGTGAAATGCGTGCTGTGCTTGTATTCTTTCTCTCTACCATTATTTTACTTTTGAATAAGTGCCATCAGCTACCTGTATCTTTACTGAGGCTGACTCTCCCTGGGCAAACCTTGTCAGGATGTATGTGTAGGTAGAAGCCCTCCCGCATTTTGTGAGTAGAGCAGCCCCGCACATGTGAGAGAGTTTTGGCTTATATTGACTGCGACAAGCCTAACAACCTTGAGTGATTCAGATGCCATCTCCCTAATTTAACATCTCATCCAATTTGTGAATGAAATGTAGCTTGGTGCTTTTGAAGTTTTGAATTAATGGAAGAAGAATAGGAAGCTGCCTAGAAGGCAAAATGTTCAAGTAATGGCTAGGTCTATTAAGTTGTCTGGTGGTGTTTGGGGATTCTCATTAACTAGGGTTGAAAAGGTTCTAGGCTACGTTTACCTTATCTCCCAATCTCTGTGGTGTCATACCTTATTACTATCCATTTTTGTATTGCTAGACTAGTCCTGTGGTACAAGTGAATTATGAATTCAACCTTATTTCCCTTTCCCAGATGTGTGGTGGATTAGACACAATTCTATTTCTCCCTGAGGGTTGTTCTAATGTTCCTAGATATGGTAAATCTGCTTGGTTTCCTTGTTTTGTTTTCAAATAATCCTGTGAAAGATCTTTTAGTAATGTTTACATGAGATACAGCTGGAGAATAAAGCCAAAAAGAAAAATTATAATGCTGTGAGATAAAGACCTTAAACTTGTAGAGATCTTAAATTCTTTTTTTATTTTTCTTGAGTAAAGGGCCTTCTTTTATACTAGACTACAAATTCAATAAGAATATAAAATATGCCTTTTTCATTCAGTACTGAATATTCAATGCCTAGAAGAGTGCTTGACGTATCATAAAGGTGAAAAACCCTCTTAAATGAGTGAAAAAAATACATGTATATATGTATATCTATATAAATATAGATATACTAGTGTTCATGTGTGTGCATATATAAATAAATGTATAAGTGCTTCCTAAGTTAAACTTGCACCTAAATAGGTATCTCATTTAAAAAAGAGAGAGACTAGTTGGTACAGATAGTAATAGTCTAAGAAGTTTTTTATCAGAGTTAAGAGATCAAATGGATACTGAAATATCTATTGAATGTACTCTCTATATCAAGAATTCCATGGGGGAATTGTAGCCTGCCATTAAGTGTCTTCATTTAGAATTTAGCATTATATATGTGTGTGTGTATATACATATATATATAAATAAATATATGTAATATATGTAATAAATATATGTAATGTATAAAAATATATGTAATATATTTTATATATGTAATATGTGTGTGTATATGTATATATGTATATAGATACACACACATAAGTATATGTGTATATATATATGTATATACACACACACATATATTACATATATAAAATATATGTAATATATATGTGTAGGTATATATATACACACACACATATATGTATATGTCTATTCCAGGGATCAAATATGTGATCAAGAACGATTTCCTTGGTTTCACTCTAAAAGGAGAACCATATCTTTGGTATACAAGCCTCGGGCCTCTTTTCCATGTTTCAGTAGACCATGGGCAGAGATGCTATAAATGGTGTTTAGTGAATGAATATGAGATCATGGAAGTCTCATAAGAGAGAATGTTTGCCCCAACTGAGTTCCCCAGAAAGTAGAGTTCAAAGCAGCAACTAGCAAACTATTGTGTTATTTATCAATAGGAAAAATTTTATAGAACCAGGACAGAAGAAAATGGAAATGAAAAAAAGGAGAGCTAGCAAATACACAGTGCCTAATGGTGCTGAATTCTGCTCTCCCTCAAGCAAAGCTGTATTTTGTAGGGTGGCCTTCCAAGTTCCAACAAACCATTGCTAATCTCAGGTTGGTAGGTCTCAAAGTTGGAGAGAGAAAACTAGACCCCTTGATTACTATTTTCTTGTAGGTCAATGACTCACCCACAAGAGGTGGTGCATACAAAATGCCTTTCAGAGTTGAGTCTATGCAGAAGCCTGGTGGGAATTCAGCATCTCAGTCTACAGTGGCACTGGTGAGGCCCAAAGTCTCAGTCATGGTCATTATCTCAACCATGGGTTGGGAGTCCAAGTGAAGTCAGTCTGATCTTATGCAGTGCTGGTTGCTGGAACGATGACTGGGAGAAACTGACTCAGGATTCTGGAGACAGGTGAAGCTAGGAGGCTATGAGGTGGTACCTAAGTAGTGTCTAATTCCCTATGGGAATTACTGATACATCAAGGAGCCCGGGACCAAATTTCTTTGGAGGAATGCCTCAAACACATGATCCAGGAGAACTAGGTGGTAAAAATAATTCTGTGATGGTGGAGAGGCCATAAAAGAAAAGATGCAGGAAAATGTGACTCAGAAGTCAGTCAAGAAAAACAATTAAAGTTTGTGAGACATACTGAGTTAGTGAAAGGATGTTCTTTTGTGAGAATAAAGTACTCTGTGATGGATATTACAATAAGGGTCGGCAACTTTGTAATTATTGCTTCAATCTAGTATCCCTGAAAGTGTCCAGTATACTACTGTTTATGCAGATCTGACACTCAAATGGCAGAAATGCGGGATTCCCAAAATGAGAAAGGGAAGAAAGGATGAAAGGAAACAGTGAAGAAAGGCAAAATGAAAGAAAGAATTTAAAGGTTAAGGAAAAGTAAACTCAAACAAATCCTCTTTCTGTTCATGAAAATAATACTATTAGCACTTTTAACCTTTATTTTAAAAAGTAGATCATATTCTGAGAAGTTAAATAAGTATTTGTGCTTGTAAAAGAATGGAAGTAAATGTAGATATTGAGGGTCATTTATTGAAATCCAGGTAACATTCATCATATGCTTCCATGGAGCACCATTGAAAAATAAACATCTGTGTAATTCTTGTAATTCCTGGAAGGTTTCTCTCATTATATATGCTTGACAAGTCATTAGTAGATTTTCTTTCAAGGTTTACATCATATTACATAGTATTAATAGTACCTAAACTGATGGAGAGTCATCATAACTTATTCTAAAGAGTCCCAAAATTTTTCAGAGAAAAAATTATAATTTCAGATATTCAGGGTGTTGAGAACTTACCAATATAGTTTTTCAAGCTTTACCAATACCCCTTAAGAGACCTTGAGCTTATTGACTAAAGGTGGCATTCTGGCACCCAATACCATTTCGCTATCTATTTGTTCAACAAATATTTGTTGAGCTCTGTGTCAGGCACTATGCTGGGTGACGGTGAGACAATGGAGAACAAGGTGTACATGCTTCCCAATCTTATGGAGCTCATATTTCAGTTGGGAAGACAGACAAATACAAATAACCTGAAATACATTTTAAAAGGGTATAAATTCAGTATGTACAATGGGAGAAATAAACAAGGAACTGAAGGTCAAAGAGTTTTTCTGAGGACCTAACATTTAAGCTGGAACATTAAATATAAGTAGCAGTACACCTGTGTAGAGCAAGGGAGAAAGTGTTTCAGCAGAAAAGGTAGCATCCAGTGTTTTCTTCCCTGAGAAAGAAAGAGCATTAGGTGTTTCAAGAACTGAAAGAAGTTCAGCATGGCTGTGGCATAAAGAGGTCAAGAAGGGTGGCTTACAATAACGAGAAAGAAATAGGGTGAAGTCAGATCATGCCTGGCTGGTCAGACCATAGTAAGAAATTTAGGTTTTAATATAAGAGAAATGGGAGACCACTTAAATGTTTTGAGTGGATTAGTAACTTGATTATAATTTAGGAAAATTACTCTGGCTACTGAGATATGAATGAAACCAGGCCAAGAATGGATGCATGGAGACCAATTAGGAAGCTGTTGGCATTAGTCAAGGTAAGTGATGGTGGCAGTTTAAACTGGGACACTATAGATTAGGAGATGAATCAATGTTGCAAATAATAATCAAATAGTAGAAAGAGATGTGTGCCATAAAATCATTCGCATGTACTATAATGGGAGATGAGAGAACAGCAAGATTATGTTTGATTTACAGCAAAATATGGATATAACAGAAGATAATTTAAGAAGATATGGTATTTGAGCTTCATATTACAGAATTGGGGGGTGGAGGAAAGCCATTCAAATACAATAGACAGTATATGCCAAGCTGCAGAAGGAGAGGGCACAGCCTTTGAAGACCTATTGAGCACTTCTATTTGAGTGGAGGGTGGGCTGGAAAGGGCACGATGGAAGATGGGTTCATGAGGTAAGTGCAACAAGAGAGTAAGGGACTTCAGTCCTGGGTGGAGGTGACAGGGCATTAAGCAAGGTGACATTGTGGCCATAACTGTGCTTTTGAAAACTTTGCTTCTGAAACAATGGAGAAGAGACAGCACTGGATGAAGTTGATTCTATGGATGATAACAGAATTCATGAAATGACTGAGTATGCAGTGTAATGGTTCTGAGGTAGGAAGGTGGAGGACTTGTTCCAAGAACTAAAAGAGGGAGTGCATAGTTAGGAGCAGATATGCAAAAGAAAATGTTGACTCTAGCTCCTTTCCTTTTTCACATATTTAATTCTTTTTTTGCTCTTCATGTTTTTCAAAGTCCTTGGTTGTGGCACAAAAACCGTTAAAGCACCATTCTCCCCACTCTAACATGAGTTTGAATATATATTTCGATTTGATACTTCAGCCACATATGTTCCTGCACCAGAACAAACTAAAAATATATAGCTGCTAGATTGGTAGCAATCATAGTAAATTATTTGTAATCTACACTCCTAAATTCCTAAATGTAATTAATGCACTTGAGTTCAAAGCACTTCTTCACTTACATACTTACTCTATTTTGTCAGTGTCTTATTGTGAAAATCTCTTTATTCCCAATCATGTTGACAAGATTATAATTTAAATAAATAAAAATAAAAAGTAGTTTGCAATCCTATTTTTTAATACTTTGTAGCTGTATCTGTTTCTATATTTATCCTGAGATCTTATATATATTATATTAATATATCTGCTATATATAGTTTATATTATATATAAAAACAATAGCCATTATTCAATGAAGGTCTGTGAAGTAGCAGTTTTGGCACTAGCTACGTTATTTAGATTACTTGTAATTCTTATAAAAACTGTAAAATGGAAATATTTTCAAACTCACTTTACTTCTTAGAAACTAACGTTCTGAAAAGTTAAGCTGCCAAGAACACACATAACTAAATGCTGGAGTTTGCATTTACCTCCAGGTTTGTCTGATTCTGAAGCCTGTGCTTCCTTTTTCACTAAAATCCTTTCAACCAAAATGTTTTAACTGACCTAGAGTAGTAGTTCTTTAAAATATTGGTCTCTGGATATCTTTTATACTCTTAAAAAATATTGAGGGCCCCCCAAAAATGTCTGGTTATGTGGGTATTACATCTATGAATATTTATTGTATGAAAATCAAAACTGGATGTTTAAAATATTTATTTATGTATTTATTCATTCACAAATAAATAATAATCCCATTATGTCTAACATAAATATCTTGTTTTGTATGAAAAAATAACTATATTTTGCATAACAAGAAAAATGTAGTGATAAGAGTGGCATTATTTTATGTTTTAAAAATCTCCTTACTCTCTGGCTTATAAAAGATGCCTGGAATCTCAGATCTCCTTCTGCCACTGAGCTGCAGGATATGTTTCTTTATTGAGGTATATGGACAAAAGCAATCCTTACTCAAAGAAGTATGAGGATGAATAAATATGAGTTAGAAAAGGGAGGGGTATGTTAATAGCCATTTTGGACAGGTGTAGATATAACTATATATTTTTTAATACTATACCAAAAATCGACAAGTTACATATCAAGGTTGGGTGCAATGTGAAATATGAAATCATGCCAATAAACTTAACATATTGTTTCATTAAATTCACTGATATATTTTGTATCTTGAATTAATCTTTTGCTCATGCCCAATTTTGTAATGTTATGCATTAGTCATTTGAAAAATATTGGTTTCCTGAACTGTGTAGATCTTCCAAATGTTGATAAATTTATTCATTAATATTATCACTGATTCTATCAGAAAAGTCATTAACTTTTGGGAAGCAGTTCTGTGCATGGTGGCAGAGTTTTCCACAATTTTAAGTTTTGCTAGAAACCTCAGATTTGATCAATGACAAAAGCTGCTGTCCATTGCTTTATTTTAAATAACAAGTTCACATGGTTAATTTTATGAGCCAGTGTCTACTCAGTACTCATGTCTTAATAACCATTGTTTTGTGCATGTCTTTCAACATCTTTCAAAAATGACATTCCATTGTTTAAAAAAGTGGCTAGTTCAGCTTGCAACTCAATAGTACACGTGTTTTCCTTGAGACCACCACTGTGTTTGGTATGCAGCATAAGTGTTTTGTGCATACCACTTACAACATACACTCAAGATGGGACTTAATTAAATTAATAATTTTTACTACTTCTTTAAGGACATTCTCAGGTAAAATATATTTTTTTTTCACCTGAGCTTATGTGGCAATGAGTAATACAATGACTACTATAGTTTGGTGCCACTGCCTTGTTACATATATTAAGACATTGTCAGTTCTACTCACTATTTCATTTATACCATTGGTGCAATTGTCAGCACAATCAAAAAGGCCAACATTGCCTTAATTTTTAAATGAAAATAGTTTGACTCTACACTTAGCCTGAAAAACGTCTTGGATACTTCCAGGGATTCACAGACTCCACTTGAAGACCTGCTGATCTGGATCACAGTTTTAGCCAGCTGAACAGAATGTATCAATATTTGCCCTATGGATTTTGTGGTGTCTTCCATTCCAGCATTATATAAATGTCTCTTGAATTTGACTCTTATTTTCTATGGGCTGTGAAATTACATAAAACAAATTCATGTGGTATGGAGATACAAATGCTGCCCTGGTGAGATTTTTTAGCAATGCGAAAACTTCAGAGCTTCTTCTTCCGCTAAAACCACTTTTTATTTCTGTTAAAAAAGGAATCAGCTTCTATTCCTATGCCCTTACCTTCTGAAATCCTTGCATATTTTCCCAAATATAATATTTAACATTTCAAACTGTTGAAATAAGTTTATGTTGTTGTTGTTGTTTCCAGAACACTTGCTTAGCAAGCCTTTGACCAAATTTTTTGATAATGGGCTTAATAACGTTTGTTTTTCTTTTCCTCTAAAATTTTTGACAAACATCAACTCAGCCTAAAAGTGAGGAGAATACATAGGCTGACTCATGTGGGAAAATAGCTATGGACTTTCTGTTGGAAAAATAAATAAATAAAAAATAAAAAATAGCTGTGGCCTTTCATATGATTATACAGGCAACAAGAACCAGCATCCATAGAAATATCTAAAACTTGTCAGATGATGAAAATACATTGAAATCAGTCTTTACCTGTTGTATTACAGGACCTTACATAAAGAAGATGTAATTATCTGGTTAATGAAGATTTTGTTGTTGTTTTTCCTGTTCTCTATTCATTGTAACTCAGAATTAGTCCAAAAGATTTAAGATTTCTTCACCCTAAATTTCCTTTTTCTTTCTCATCTGGTAAATACTGTTGATAACCAAAGAGTTTGTTGTTGTTGTTGTTGTTGTTGTTGTTGTTTTAGATTTTTTTGAGATGGAGTCTCACTGTGTCATCAGGCTGGAGTGCAGTGGTGTGATCGCAACTCACTGCATCCTCTGCCTCCCAAGTGATTCTCCTGCCTCAGCCTCCCGAGTAGCTGGGATTACAGGTGCGTGGCACTGCATCCAGCTAATTTTTGTATTTTTAGTAGAGACAGGGTTTCACCATGTTGGCAAGGATGGTCTCGATCTCTTGACCTCGTGATCTGCCCACCTCAGCCTCCCAAAGTGCTGGGATTAAAGGCATGACCCACCGCGCCCGGCAACCAAAGCGTATTTCATGTAGTTTCTGACCATCCCTCCTCTGCATCATGATAACAGCACACCGCGGCTTTGACCTCCTGGGCTCGAGTGACCTGAGTTTATTCAGATATGCAGATATGCTCCAAAGAATGTGCTATTTATTAAGATAACCAGACCAACTTCTTCCCAGTCTCCTGGCATCAGAATCTACATATTACCTCTTCCTTCCTTTCTTCCCCTTTGCCTCCCCCTCCTTCCTTCTTGACTCCCTCTTTATTTTTTAAAATAATTTTTTAGCATGTTGCAGCCATTGCAAAGTTGAAACTTCTCTCCTTTTCATGAAAAATGAAGTTTTTTGAAATTTTGTCTTAGAGTTGTAAAAAACAATAAACTTATACTTTTGAGTTTACTTTTATATCAGATGTAAGTGGCAATGCTAGCTATTTTTCTTGGTTTAACGAAACCAAGTTCATGCCAAGGTAGTCACTGTCTTTTTTGAGAATTGGCAGAATCTAGCACACCGTTTCTTACACATAGTAGGTGGTCAGTGAATATTCTTCGAATGAATTAAATTTTGAAGGAAAGATATCCAGGTTAAGGAACTCCTCCTCAAAAAAGAAAAGGTAGCAAGAAAACATGAACATTTGCGCAAATGCATATTTCACATTCAGAAGCAAGTTATTTTTAATTTAATTTAATTTATTTATTTATTGAGACAGGGTCTTGACCCAGGCTGGAGTGCAGTGGCACAATCATGGCTCACTGCAGCCTCAACTTCCTGGGCTCAAGCTATTCTCCTGCCTCAGTCTCCCAAGGAGCTAGTATTATAGGTGCACATCATCACAGAGAACTAATTTTTAATTGTTTATAAAGATGAGAAGGGGGTAGGGTATCTCATTTTGTTGCCCAGGTTGGTCTCAAGGCCTTTGCCTTAAGTGGTCCGCCCATCCTGGCCTTTCAAAATGTTGGGATTACAGGCGTGAGCCACCATACCTGGCCAGAGCAATTTATATTTGTATGCTGTGGAATAGCTCAATTCTATATTAGAGTCTGAGATATATCTGGGAGAGATTTTCTTTTATGTCTGTTCATGTTGTTTACATTTTCAGATTTCCAATAAGGTAAAAAGAAAAAAAGAGAGAAAAAAAAGGGGAACACATTTGTCTCTAAAACACACACATTTGTTGCTTTGTCCTACTTATTCAGAACAGATTGGTTGCCAATGTGTAGGAAGCTGCTTCATCTTCATACACAGATTCAACATTTCAATTTCTGAATAACATTCATACTGACCATAGAACAATTCCTTATTTATTTTAATGCTATTTTAACCACCATTACACTCGGCGTCTGAATCTGTATCATCCTACAAGGTACCGGAGTAATCTTCTCAGTTTGGTTATATACATATACATATACATATACATATACATATACATATACATATACATATACATA
>NC_045451.1:42984470-42989023 GCF_002776525.5 Piliocolobus tephrosceles
ACATATACATATACATATACATATACATATACATATACATATACATACATATACACAAATACATACATATACACATACACATATATACACATATATATTCATATCTATAATATATAGTCTTATACATTTATCAAATTTAAAAATGTGCAAGGTTAAGCTAAATCAACAAAATAAATGTATTTAAACCAATGCTAAATATTACTTTTTCTAATTGACTGTATCTCTCAATAAAATAATCTGAACTATTAATAGTCCCAATTATCTTACAAAAATAACATACTTCCCTGGTATGAAAGCAACTTAAAAAGTTGCTTTCAAAGATTAGCAGACTGGGATGTGGAGTGATTCAAAGAGAAATGACCCTCTGTATTATTTGTACATGATTTCAAAAGGAATTCATTCAATATTCCATGACTTCTCAAAATTGAAGTGGGACAAAATTGCCGGTATTTCATATGGACTTTCTCCTCTTCTCTTTTACCTCAAATCTTTCTTTCTACCAGACACTTCTATACATTTTCAAATATCACATCTGTTATGTGAGATTTCCCAATCTCAACCCTGGGAAGATCAATTGATCTCTGTGATGACTTATACACAAATTATGTATTTTTACCTTCTCAAATTATATGTTTCTACAAGCATATAAAAATATAGACTATTTATATATCTATGTTGGACCAAACATTTTGGAGAAAAAATTATTTGCATATGTCTCTAAGAGTGTGAATAATTGTATATTCATTTTATCTGCATGCTTAAGATATACATATTTATGTATACATATGAACAAACATAGTACTTTGTACTTGCCTCAAATACAGTAATTATTCATGTTACATATCAATTTTTATCATATAAAAATCCATGATTCTAAGTTCCTAGATGTAAATTAAAATAGTCTTTCTATTTTTTACAGTCACAGTTTCTAAAATAGTTTCCTACACAGAATAGGTACCAACAAATGTTTATTGCATAGAGTTGCCAACTTCATTTTGCATTGCAAACACATCTCTCCCACGCTTTTAGAAGAATCATTGAATTCTCAAAATCTGAAATTCGAAGCCAAGTCTGTGTGTGCACTCAGCATTTCTTCAGAGTAATGTACCCAGTTTCTTGTATGGTACTCATGTGTTGTCTTTTTTATCAAGCCCATTTTCTTCCTATAAATAGATCTACAAATTAGCATAAAAAAGAAAATTTTCTTATTTCTCTGCATCTAGATGGCTTGACCCTACAGGTCAAAATGGATGTCTCTCTATTTTAGATGGAATCCGGGGACATCTGGTGTCTTCTTGACCCCCATGACCACTCTGAACATGGAGAGTGGCACTGTTCACTATCTCAATGTACTCTCCCATATTGGCTTCCGTGGCACCACGGTCTCTCATTCTTAGACTCTCTTGACACACATTTCTTGTTTGTTCCTTTGCATTCACCTCTGCTTTTATCCAGCCCTTTAGTGCTGGTCACAGTAAGTACTCTAGTTGTGCGCCTCTCATGTACTCCCATAACTGCATCAACTCTCTATTAACCATGGGCTGAGTCTTTGCTCTCCTGCATTGCAGAAGCTTCTCCTGCATTACAATAGCATCTGCTTCCATTTTATTAGCTGGAAAAGAGTCAAACTGTCATCTCTATCTGTGAAGGGACTAGGAAATGTAATATTGTAAGTATTTTTATTTATTTATTTATTTTTGTTGAGACTAAGTCTTGCTCTGTCACCCAGGTTGGAGTGCAATGGCACGATCTCAGCTTACCGCAACCTCTGCCTCCCAAGTTCAAGAGACTCTCTTGTCTCAGCCTCCTGAGTACCTCGGATTACAGGTGTGAGCCATCATGCCTGGCTAATTTTTTGTATTTTTAGTAGACACTAGGTTTCACCATGTTGGCCAGGCTGGTCTCAAACTCCTGACATCAAGCGATCCACCTACCTCAGCCTCCCAAAGTGCTGTGATTACAGGCATGAGCTACCATGCCCGGCCTAATTTTTTTATTTTTTGAAACAGATTCTCACTCTGTCACCCAGGCTGGGGTGCAGTGGCATGATCAGAGCTCACTGCAGCTTCAACCTCCCTGGCTCAGGTGGTCCTCCCACCTCAGCCTCCCGAGTAGCTCAGGCCACAGGCCTGCGCTACAAAATATAGTATTTTTAATTGAAAACATCTGCTATCTTCAACAGAATTTTGCGATCTCTTAAAAAGGAAGGAAAGAATGGATATTATGATAAAGAGAACGTTGAACAACTATAGTCACTAACTTCATGCAAAACAACTCCTTTTCTTCACGTGAACACTTGATAAGTCCCCCTGGCCAACTGTGTCAAGTTCTGTTTTTGTGCCTTATGGTTCAAGCTGCTTCATAAAATGGTTGCATCTACAGCATAAGACCACATTTATGACTGCCTGCAACACATTACAATAGATCTGTCTCGACAGACTTTTATCATGGCCTCGTATACTCCTGTTCTTTCCTCATGTTATTCCCTTTTTTGGAATGTCTTCTTTCTTTAATCCCACTTCAAGGTCTAGCTCAAGTCTCAACACTAAAAGAATGACTTCAGGTCTGAATTGATGTTTTTTTTTTTTTTTTTTTTTGAGGTTTATTAGATGTAGGTAGTTCTTCTTTTTGTACGTTTCATGTCTTTTATTTTTATTTCCATAACTAAAAAGTTGTTAAGGGCAAAGGTAATGTTTTATACCTGTTTAGATCTGCTGTAGTGCCAGTATAGTTTTGGGAACAACACAGTAGGTGCTCCAGAAATTTTTCATGACCGATATAGTGAAAAAGGTAAATGTAAACCTTCCATACTTTTTTCGTGTTACAAATAACAAATGCTGATTTTTTTCAGTATTTTGATATAATACTTTTTAGTTTGTTTGTTTGTTTGTTTGTTTTTTAAATAAACGCTAGAATTGAGTTGCTGACATGTAAGTATACAAAAGTCCATGGGAACTCAACAATAGCTTAGATTTGTGTAGGGAGATGTAATACAAAATATCTTTGTGAATTTTCTTTATAAATCCTCTTCTAACAGTCTTTATGATAACAATAGTAAAATACTTTCGGAATAACTAAGAACATTTTGTTTTGTGATAAGAAGTTAAAGAATAAAACAGAATAATGAATAATCACCTATATCTTACAATCTTACAACTAATTTTAATTCAATGTGATTTAGTAAGAAGACTTTGAAAACTCCACTGGAAGGTGGGCATAGTGGTTAACACCTATAATCTCAGCACTTCGGGAGGCTGAGGCAGTTGGATCACTTGAGGCCAGGAGTTCAAGACCAGCCTGGGCAACATGATGAAACCCCGTCTCTACTAAACTAATAAAATACAAAAATTAGCCAGGTGTGGTGGTGCACCCTGTAATCCTAGCTACTCGGGAGGCTGAGGTACAAGAATTGCTTGAATCCAGGAAGCAGGGGTTGCAGTGAGCCGTGACTGCATCACTTCCCTCTAGCCTGGGTGACAGAGTGAGACTCTGTCTCAAAAACAAACAAAGACAAATCTCCACTTATATCTCAGTTGTCTTCCTACTTGAGGAAGGAAAGATTTGGTAAGTGATAGTAGTGACATTTATTATATGGTTGAGAGATAAGATGAAAAGGCAAAAAACAATGATAATTATTGGTTTCAAAAATATTTACCATGTTAATAATAAGTATTTTGGAAGCTTGTAGTAGACACCTTAATGTAATAGAGAATACTTATAGACAGTTAATTCATAATGCCTGGCACACAGTCAGTATGCAATCTTTCTATTTTCAACAAAAGTATAAAGGATAGTTTAAATTTTCTTTGTCTTTCTATTAAGCATTTTCAATGTTATTTTGTGGCCAGAGAGTTTGGTCTGATATTAAATTTTGTTGACCTTTGAGATTTCTTGTGTGCTGTTTGTGCCAGTTACATTGTAATACATGGTCCAGGTATATTTTAAGTAAATCTATATTTTTAATTTGATGAATGCTTCATCTCACATGATAAGTCAGATTTTTAATGTCTTCATCAAATCATATACATTCTTGCTAAACTTTTAAAAGAGCTATACAGAGACATAATTGACATACAGTAAAATTCACATAATGTAGAATTTACTAAATTTGATAAGTTTTGACATGTATACACCATGAAATTATCACCACGATCAAGATAATGAATATACCTATTACCCCTAAAAGTTTTCCTGAACCACTTTGTAATTCATCCCTGCCCTCCCCTTCTGCTTTAAAGCAACCACTGATCTTTCTGTCACTATAAATTAATTGGCATTTTTTAGTTTTATGTAAATGTAGTCATACAGTAGGTACTCTTTTTCATCTGGCTTCTTTTGATCACAGTAACCATTCTGAGATTCATTCATGCCATTGAAGTATATAAATAATTCATTCCTATTTATTGCTGAGTAGTATTTCACAGTTTGTTTATCCATTGACCTGTTGATGAACATTTGGATTGTTTCCAGATTTTGGTTATTAAAATAAATGCTCATCATCACTCGCCATCAGAGAAATGCAAATCAAAACCACAATGAGATACCATCTCACA